>NW_026929963.1:0-11092 GCF_032062105.1 Saccostrea cuccullata
ACACATTATCCTTGGATTAAATGTTTTTTACTTTGATGAAAGTCTCGTCAACAACGAGAATTTGCGCGTGGATAAAATCGACGCCATTTGTGACGACGCCATATTGTCGCCAAAAATCTCAGTTCCATAGGTATTGTAAATGACATATAGTTTACAATAGATTTCTTTTATTTTTCATATACATACGTGTTACCTATAGGGAGAGCTTCGAATTCGCTCTCACGGGCCCTTCGGGCCCGTGAGAGGGCTCCGCCCTCTATTATCTAGATTTAGTAATATTGCAAATTAATTTCATGAATTAATGCAAAGTTAGACTAAGGGAAATGGTCTTTTGTAAATTTTACGCTCTACATTTTGTATGTTTTGTGTGGCCGCTTTCGCAAATGCGTTTGTTTGCATACCTACGCAAGATACACAATGCTTGAACTAAGAGCAAGCTAGTGTACACTATACTGAATTTGTGACCGACTTAAGATCAGAAAACCTATTTTCAATATTAATAAATCAAAAACGTTTGACATGAAATTAGCAAGTATTGTAACAAAGCTTGGTATCATAAACGTATGTCGACCCACTATTTTTCCGTTAAAATCAAGCAAGAGGATACGCTTTCTTTGAATTTCTTTCAATTTGTTATATATATTTTTTGTTAATCATGTGATGGCTTCGAGGTTTAATTTCAATTTGAGTTCGTGTCTCTTGAATTTACAGATATAATTACATTGTATGGTGTCATCAGTATACACTCTTTTATTTTAAATATATCAATGATACGATGACATTACTGTAAAATCAAATATTTTCGTTGGGTCAACTTTTCGTGGTTTGAGTTATGCCTTTGCTTATTGGACAACTTTGCAAAGCTGCTGAGTTGAGGTGAGTCGGAGAAAAAAAGATTGAAACACAAAAAAGTAATAAATAGATTAAGAATGCCTTTTTGTACTAAACAAGAAAATATTTTTTTACAGATATAAGAGACTGCACTCTAGATTTTTTAGGACACGGGCGGCATTACTGTGAAGTGTTGTCTCTTTTATGTTCAGTAGCGTTGTCTGTAGCAAGGGCATTCTCCTCTAAAAGCCATGGGAACACCACTGTTGATATAAGAAAATTAATGTAAAATTTGATCTTTTATAAAATTCCTTTCCAATATAAAAATGCTTTGAAATGTTTGCAATTTTGAAAAACTTTAATCGAGTAGGAATAACTAATCTAGCTGTTTGAACAATTATCATTATTGTTGAATATTTCCATTCCATGTTAGGAAATTCTTTTATATTCTTTTTTATATATATACATGTACATGTTATGCCAACTTTTCATATAAAGGATATTGTTCCAGTTTATTTTTTTGTATAAATTTAAAGAATATAATGAAAGAATATTTAATAATTGATAATAACATACCCGCATGCCAGGCATTCAGTACTGGAGTACGTCTGTCCGTCTACACCACACACAGGATCCCATACTTGAATACAAAAACATCCACCATTGTTGAGATAATATCATACAAGGGAATTGAAATGTCTGATCCAACGTCTTATCTAATCTAATCTAATTTTCACATGCACCGATTTTTTTCTTAATTAATTGATGGAAAGAATAATAATTCACTCAAATAAAAGTCTCTTTTGATATATAATTACTTGATAGTGTCAAAGGTAAACTACGTACCGTGCAGATGAATATTATACATATATCACATGGCTTCGAGGGTGACATACCAGATTATTTGCCCCGAGGTGACAAGAAAGCCCTGGAGTGTTATGTCAACCGATGCCGAAGTCTTTCCTGTCACCGAGGGGTATATATTCTGGTGTAGTCGCCCGAAAGACATGTGATATATATTAAATGGCAATTTTAGAATGAAAAAACTTAATCATTTAAAATCGTTAAAATTTACACAATTCAACAAAAATGCTTTCTTGACGTTAATAATAATGCTCTGATTTGTACTTTTGCTTAGCAACCTACGTCATAAAATCGCGAGCCCGAACTAAAATGCGTAACGTAAAAACACGTGAACGTGATTGAGAGGGTGACATAACTGCTTCCATCGGGGGACATTACTATTTTTGTGTGATTCAGCATTTTTCAGGGTTTATAGCCAAACCCGTTACATTTGTGACATAATAGGAAAACTTATCTAAAAATGTTATATACAAATTTGTAAGTATTTCATTCACTTTATTCAATACATCTAATATACAGATATGAATAAACGAATAAAAATGTATAGATAATCAATATTTATACCATTATGTACATTTATGATCCTGTAATATCGTGGAAGGAAATTTTTGTAATTACAAATAGTGAGAGCCTTTTATTGCCTTAAAAATCTTGACAATCTTACATCATTGCCAAAGTAATGTAGCTCATTTGTTTTGAAAGATATAATAAAAAATGAAACAAAATATCCATATGTGAAGAGATATTTATATATTTAACTTCTAAATACATAAGAACATGACAAACTTAATGAAATAATAGAAAAAAAACATCAATATAAATACGTTATATGCTATTCTATAATATAAAAGCACTTTACAAAAATACAAATATTGGAATTTTTCAACTCTTCGTTATTTTCTTCTTCACTGTTCATTGATTGCAAATCCATTTTGTAATGTAAAAGAAAATTTCTCAGGTAAAACTAGAAAAAAAATGTTTTTAGTATCATATTGAATACTTGGTTATCGCAGGACTAATTCCAATAATACCTGTATATACGAGCGTAACATAAAACACTGAAACTTAGTCTAAAGTAGGTAAAAATTTGTGAGGAGTTAGTTGTTGATTTATGGCATTTGTCTATTTGAATTCTTTGCTTGAAAATTCATACGCTTCACCTTGAGAATGCAGTGTTCAAAACCTTGACATAAATTTGAATGAAAAGGTGTTGCATTTATACATGATTTTTTTTGTCTGAAGCTTATTGTATGTTAAGTAGATGTTAATCATTATCATTTGAATTTTACTGTCGTTTTAGGTTTATGTAAAATATTCAGCCAAATCAGAACCATTCTCTTTAATTCCCTTGCTTAATGAAAAGAAAAGGTATTCTTCCGTGTTCACAACGTCATTTAGATAGTCGGAACACATTTTCATAAAACATTTAAAATAAAAATTAGCTATTGAATTGAGATAAATGCCTGTCAACAATAAATTTAGAAAAAAGTTAATATGAGTTAATTGCTTTATTTTTTCTTAAAACATTTAATTATTTTCATCCATGTTTATATGCATTGGCAAAATGCCACAGTGAAATGCACATCAACTTTATTTACAAAGTACCGAAATCATGCATTTTGACACTTGCAAATTAACAACATTTTATCTTACATAAAATACATGATAAATTGTACATTATAAAAATTGTAACAATCAAATCATTAAGCTGAACAAGACAACTTAATAGAGCAATAAGTAAAATTTTACTACACAGAAACATGCTTACAAAAATCATTTTAAGCATAAAGTGATTTTAGAGACGGTGTGTGATGTTATGTAATGTCGTCAAATGTCCTGTTTAGAACATATATAGTATCGTCCTATCAAATGACAAATGATAACTATTAATGAGATAACATAGGCTAGTCCCTTTTTTCAAAAAGTTAAGAGATGTTAATGTTATAATAAGAAAATGTTGAAAATAGGGTATATTACAAATCAACTGGCACTATAAAAAATTATTTATAAGCATAAGTTTTTATCTAGATTAAGTAATATTGTAAATCAATTTCATAAATTAATGCATAGTTTGACTCAATTAATTGGTCTTTTTTGAAATTTTAGGCTCTATTTTGCCTATTTCTGTGACTGCTATCGCAAATGTGTTTGTTTGCAAAACTACACAAGTGACCGTATGCTTGGACTTAGAGCAAAGTAGTGTGCACAACACTGAATTTTAACCGAATCTAAGATTAAACTTATTTTAAACATTAATAATTCAGCAACGATTGAGTTGAAATTAGCAAGTATTGTCACAAGAGTAATAAGCTGTCAAAATACAAGTCGAACTCTTAGGTTTCCATTATAACCATTCAAGAGGATATGCTTTCCTCATACACAGCCAATTGTGCCTAACGTTAATTTAACATGAAAATAACGTTAATTTAACGTTAAATATTTAACGTTAAATTAACGTCAATCGAGCTTATACATGAATTTAACGTTAAAAAATTAACGTTTAATTAACGTTATTTTCATGTTAAATTAACGTTAAGCGTTAAATTAACGTTAATTCACACATATTTAACGTTAAAATGCAAAAAATTGTGTGCATATTTTTGGAATTTTCCTTGTTATTCTTCAAGACAAATACATGTTATTGCCTCATAGCAGAAGATTTAATGATACTACATGTAATTATAATTATTTCTCTAAAGGTACACCAGAAGGTCATCAATTTTGCACTTTTCCTTTTAGCACT
Organism: Saccostrea cuccullata; assembly: GCF_032062105.1. Lineage (NCBI taxonomy): Eukaryota > Metazoa > Mollusca > Bivalvia > Ostreida > Ostreidae > Saccostrea > Saccostrea cuccullata. Next base: position 4,439 of record NW_026929963.1, read on the forward strand.
GCAGAAAGCTAAGCTTGCATGTTGACTTCATCCCCGGGGTCACTTTCTTTTCAATTTGAATATCCAAAAGGGTAAAGGGACCTATCAGCTCTTTCAACAAAATCCCTCAATTTCTGAGCATTGCCTTTGATTTCAAATTTCTGAAGAAAACAGAAAAACACCAATTCATCCATTAATACTTTTAATCAGGCATCTTCAATACAATGCTACAAATCTTCTTTCTTTTCCCAATCTGAAAAAGAAAAGAGGCAAATACTTATATTATAATAATTATTTGAAAAACACAGATCAGGTAAGTATTGAAAGGCTTACTTAATACTTATTGGGGGAGGGGGATTTGAATTTTCTATTACTTGAGAATGTCACTATTACAATACAGCATACATGTATTTTTTTGCCATACTTGAAAAGAAGATTTTTAAAGATTTTTCCAATACATTACCTGATCTCCCATTGTCACCCCTTCTTAACCCCCAATCCCTGGGGCATTATTTGAATAAATTTAAATTTTCACTACTTGCAGATCATGTCAATTTGACCAAACAATTTTTTTTTGTTCTGGAGAAGATTCTTTTTCCTATGTATTCTTATGCAAATCTGTGATCCCTCATTGTGGCCACACCCTAACCCCTGGGGTCAAAATTTGAACAAACTTGAATTTACACTACCTGAGGATGATTCCACATAAATTTCATCATTCCTGTCCCAATAATTCTGGAGAAGATTTTTAAAAGGTTTTTCCTATGCATTCCTATGTAAAACTTGGATCAGCCCTAACCTCAAATCAAATTTGAATCTACACAACCTTAGAATGATTCCACATAAGTTTTATTTTTCCTGGCCCAGTAGTTCTTGAGAAAAAGATTTTTCCAATATATTCCAATATATTTACATTTGCAAATGTTTTTCCTTTATATAACACTAATAAAAGCAAGCGTATCTATAACTGTATAAATACCGGTACAGGGGTCATGAGGTCATGAGGTCATAGATGTGCGTATTGATAAATGTTCAACATAATTTCTCAGTGACGTCATAAAGGTTCGACACACGTTCAGTGTATTGCATACAGGCCATTGGTTTTGAAAAATAATGCATTTTGCATGTTAAAAGCCACAATCAGGCAAATATAAAGTATGAATAATTCACAAATGTAAATGATAGGTAATAAGGTATCATTTTAAAATATCCAACGGGCTATAAATACGGGTTGGTACGAGATTAAATTCATTATAAAGCCCTTCAGGCTTTATGGAATTTAATCTCGTGAGTTGTGACCAACACATATTTATATCCTGATAGATATTTAAAAATACCTCATTTCTTAAGTAAGACTGAAATTCCATTGTAGCCCCACCCTACCCCAAGGGGTTGAAGAAGTTGAAAGTACACTACCTGATGATGCTTACTTTTAAGTTCCATTTTTCCTAGCCCAGTGGTTTTTGAGAAGAAGTTGAAAATGTGAAAAGTTTACAGAGGGACGGACAGATGTCGAACAAAATGTGATCTGAAAAGCTCACTTGAGATTTCGGCTTAAGTGAACTAAAAAGCTACTAGTATTTAAAAACTATATACTTCCATATATATTACTATACAGTGAGACTGGGAAACAGACATTGTGTTTCCAGTATACTTTAACAAAAATTTAGGGGTGACATATTCAATGGTTTTAAATATTTGATGTGTTCAGAGTAAATGCACTTTACCTGGTATTTTGAAGGTCGCTTAAGATGATGAAATATATTCACTTTCTTCTGATTATCATGTTCATGACAACAAGACTTTATACTGAGTAAACCTACAAAAATAAAAAAATAATAATTAAAAGTTACATCTTCAACATATTCCTAGATAGAAACCAAATTTTGTGTGTAGCGTCTAATTTAAAGCAAAATTTAGTACAGTGAAAGCAACAAGGCTTTAATTTTGTCTCTTTAGCATAAACTCTAGATCAAGTTATAAAATTTTTCTAAATGAAATTTATGAATACACTATGTATATACTATTTTATAAATAACCTTTATTCCTGGTTATCCTGCATTTCTGAAAAACATCAATTCAAGGAGGCGCCAAGGAATGGTATATAGAGGCTGTAGTCGGCTCTTTTCTCCATGTCTTGCATACAAGTATCTTTTCTGCATTATGCAGTAGAAGAAAAAAAACATCTTGATTTAATAGTGCTCATAAAATGTTTCTGTACAAACATTGACAAGTGTCAAGTAGTGACAATTAATTAAGTACTGGTATTTAAAAAAAATCAGTTAGGGTGTTTAAATGTAAATTTCACTGTCTGTGTCATTACATTTACCGTGGGAATTGTTTATATTTTTCCACTTTTAATACCTGTTTTGTGTTCCACTGGCATTATATAATTTAGGAAGCTAGTCCGACTTGATCCATTTCAGAAGTGCGAGGCAGATATGGCACCAAGTTTCAGCTGTTTAAAATACAATAAAAAAATATTAAATAGTTTTTTCTCGTCAATGATGAAACCAATTAAGATGAACTGTTAGTGTTTGGATGGCTAGGTTCGCTAATTGCCAATTACAACACCGAGTTCACACAAACACGTTTATTCAATATGGCGCTAAAACTAAAACTAAACAGGTACATATTCAGTCGTACATGAAAAGGTTACACATACACTAGATAGTTCGTACGATAACACATTTACTAAACATCTCCCCTCTAAAGGTTTATGGCTAGGATTTCACAGAAAATGACTAGAATAAAACATTAGCTACAAATAAAACTAATCTTGCATGCATTACTTGTTACATACAAATCAGATCATTATTACACAAAGAGTTCACAAATGTTCATTTGTAGTCTTTGAATCTGATGGGTTTGTGAATGACGCGTCCTGAACGAGTTACGGTTTTGGACTTCACGGAAGGAGATGCAACTTCCTGGCTAGGCGGCTCAGAGGGTGGCTCAACATCAGATGAAACACTTGGCTTACTGTCGGTTAACGGATACGGCACATTTACGGTATGTGGCAATTCGGTGTTCATGTATCCAGTATGCTGCAAATGCCTCCGATTTCTCCTCAATATTCCATGATCGGTTTCCACTAGGTATGATCGAGTTTTGTAATTTGCACTAGTGATTGTGCCACTATCTGTCCACTGTTTCTCTTTGTCGGTCTTGATGCGAACTTGGTCTCCGGGTCGAAGCGGGTGGAGTTTCCTAACCCCAAAACGGTTGTCATCATGAAATTTCGAAGTTTCCTTCGTTCGTGCGTCCTGTCTCCTCACTTGGTCCAAGTCCGGCCACTTTGGTGCCAATGAAGACGGTTTGACTGGAACAACGGTTCGAATCCTCCGTCCCATGATGAGTTCGGCTGGACTGACTCCCGTGGTTGAGATGGGTGTTGAACGGTACGCCATAAGCGCAACAAAGATGTCATCCTGCTGTAGTATACGCTTCGCGGTCTTAACAGCGCTTTCCGCCTCGCCGTTTGCTTGCGGGTAGTGAGGACTGGTTGTTGTATGTGTGAATCCGTACTTAGCTGCGAACTTCTTGAAAGAGTCTGATGTAAACTGGGTGCCGTTGTCGGTTACCAATTCCTCTGGAATACCCCAACGAGCCAATATATTCTTGAGTTTTCCAATTACATGAGCACTAGTCAACGAATCCAGATACGCAATTTCCAGATAACGAGAAAAATAATCTGTAACTACTAGGAAATGTCTACCCTGCAGCTCACACAGATCTGCAGCTATCTTTTGCCACGGACGATCTGGAAGGACTGTAGTCTTCAAAGGTTCTCGGTTCTGTTTCGGTTGATGAACAAGGCAGAATTTGCAGGACTTTACGGTACGCTCTATATCGGTTGATATTCCTGGCCACCATACAGCTCCTCGTGCGCGTTCACGGCACTTGTTCAGACCTAAGTGTCCTGAATGTATGTCTTGCAATGTTTCTGGTCTAAGAGCCTCCGGAATAACAATTCGGTCTCTGTACATTAGAATTCCATTCCAGACAGACAGTTCGGATCTTGCGGAAAAGTATGGTCGGATTTCTGCTTTCAGTGATCTCTCATGGTCTGGCCACCAGTTCTGAGTCTTCTTCAAAACTTCAGACAACTCTGGATCATCTGCTGTAGCTAATCGAATGCGCTCTAGTCGTTGATCTGATATGGGAAGATTCTCTACGACACAGTCTACATAGAGATTGACTTCCTCCTCTGTATCCTCAGTGTTTCCAGTTAGCGGACTCCTGGAAAGAGTGTCGGGAACCACGAGATTTTTCCCCGGCACATGTTCTGCTACTGGATTAAATCTGCGTAAACGCATCAAAAGTCTCTGACATCTCACAGGTGTCCTATCTAGAGCTTGAGTGTTAATGAGCGGAACGAGAGGTTTGTGATCAGTGATGAGCTTGAACGAATCGAGTCCGATGATGTAGCGCTCGAACTTCTCACAGGCCCATACAGATGCTAAACACTCCTTCTCGATCTGTGCATATTTGGTTTCTGCCGGTGACAGTGTCCTCGATGCAAACGCAATAGGTTTAAGTTGACCATCAAACTGCTGAAATATAGCGGCTCCTAGGCCATAACTGCTGGCATCTGCACTAATCACGACTGGCTTTGAAGAATTGTAGAAGGCTAATGCAGGTGTTTCTGTTAGCATATCCTTCACCCTTTTGAAGGCCTCTTCCTGGGGGTTGTCCCATATCCATACCGAGTCACTCTTCAAAAGATCAGTAAGGGGGTGCATAACCGTAGAAAGGTTAGGTAAAAATCGACCAAGATAATTCACCATTCCAAGAATTCTCTTAAGTTCAGTCACATTTGTTGGTGCAGCCAACTCACGTATTGCACGCACACGTTCTGGACATGGACTGATACCATCTGAACTAATCATGTGTCCAAAATATTCAATGCACTGTTTCCTGAACTCGCATTTCTTCTTATTGAGTTTCAGACCAACTTCCTTGATACGGTCCAGCACGCGGTCCAGACGCTCGTCATGCTCCTCCACCGTACTCCCATATATGATGATATCGTCCATAATAGCGTCCGCTCCGTTAATATCTGCTAATATCTCTGACATACGATGCTGAAATATTTCAGGGGCTGACGTAATACGAAATGGAACCCGCTGAAAGCAGTACCGTCCAAACGGAGTTACGAAGGTAGTAAGGTGACAACTCTCTGGATCTAGAGGTATCTGGTGAAACCCACTACTAGCATTAAGTTTCGAAAAGACTGTAGCCTTGCACAGTTTTGGGGCAATGTCGTCCAAGTTGGGTAACATATAATGTTCACGTTTGACTGCCTGGTTTAGTTTCTTAAGGTCCACACACAAGCGAACATCCCCGTTTTTCTTGAATGCTGTCACGATGGGTGCACACCAATCCGTTGGTTCTGTGACCGCCGCAATGATTCCAGCGTTCTCCATGCGGTTTAGTTCGGCCTCGACCTTGGGCATCAATGGAAATGGAATCCTGCGAGCTGTTGTGACACAATATGGTGTGGCTCCAGGCTTAAGCGTTATCTTGACAGGTGGGCCCTTGACGCATCCATGTGTACCAAACACATCCCGAATTTCCTCGATTTTCATAACAAGTCCCATACGGTGTGCGACACTTCGACTGAGCAAATTAGAACCACTGTTAGAGTTCTTAAGCACATACGCTCGAAAATGAAACTCGTTGTTCTTGTGAAAAGTCTTAGCAACGAACATCCCTTTACACTCTACCGATCCTCCTGGGCTGTACAGCTGATTAGTTGAAGCCTGTAGTTTGGGCTTTACTGGCAATGAATTGTACGTCGCTTCGGTTATCACAGATGTGTCAGCACCAGTGTCGATCTTGAATGTAATGTACTTCCGACACACCTTCAGCTTTACTGTCCATGCGTCTGTATTGTCCGACTCGCTTAGGTCAATAGAACCCATGTAGAATGAATCAGGTGATGAACATGCACCTTGAACTTCCTCTATGTGTTTGGGTTTACTTCGACAAACTATCTTAAAGTGTCCTTTTTTCCCGCACTTTAAACATTTCTTCCCTGATGCTGGACAGTTTCCAGGATTGTGCTTCATATTACACTTGTCACAGTTATTGTAAACTCTTTCCTTAGCTTTAGGCTGTCTGCTGTAATTATGTTCCCCAAACGAAGTTGGGGAACATATTGTTTTTACTCTGTTTCTTCTTATTATTATTATAATGTTCCCCAAACAATGTTGGGGAACATATTGTTTTTACTTTTTCTGAATTTTTTCTTTGTTCTCCGGTACTTTTTTGTCCGCGAGTGTTCTCGTAAACTACTCATCCGATCTAGGTGAAACCTTTTTAGGGTCACTAGGTATGTTATGTAGATGTGCGGAACGAAGGTCATTTTGCGCGCACGTGCGTGCAGGTGCGCGCACGTGTAACACGTGAAATGACCAATATAATAGATTTAGCCGTAACTTTTTAAATATTGGATGAAATGCTTTGAAACTCAAAATATAAGGATATAATAGTAGTATAGACATGATGACATGGTCAAAATAGCAAGATCTCACGCGCATGCAGGTGTCCTTCGCTGCGATTGGCTGAAACTTAAAGTCTAAATATCTATTTTGTTTTCTGACAAAATCCTTTGAAATTTTGAACATAGTCTTACATTATGAAGATCTACAACATGATATATAAGAATAA
>NW_026929964.1:0-10898 GCF_032062105.1 Saccostrea cuccullata
CCTATATTTTTCCGAAATTTTTTATAAGCGCTTGGATTAAAGTTTCAAACGATGCCAAGGAATTATCTGAAATTAAAATTAGTATAGTAGTGAGAGGACAAAATGTTTGTATAGAGTTCTATGGGAAAATAATTGGTACTCTTTTCCCAAATTTCTCTGTGCAACATTCCCAGAATTCCTGCACTACCCAATGTCCTTTGCGCGAATATTGCCGAATAAATAAATAAAAAATAAGGTAAAGCATATATCAGACTTTCAGTTTGTAGAAATCTTTCAAAGAAACAAGAAATAACTCTGCAATGTTTTTCGACAAAAATTGCACTTGTTTTATAGTTTCAAACAGACGCTCGGCTGTCTCCGTAAGCTCCGACGAGCTTTGTGGCGTCGTATGACGTCACAGCTAGTCGAGATATCTCGTGCGGCTTGACGTTCGAAGTGGCTGATCTCAAGTGTTTTTGATGGTACAACTGCGCTCGCCCCAACGGTCACACCGTAAAACATATTAGAATGATGACTATAAATCACTTTAGGTAAAAAAAAATATAGTGATAAGAAACAATTGATTGGTTGTATTACAAAATCAAGGAGCTCTGGAGATCATGGCCTGGACCCAGCTTGGCGGAAACGCGGGAAGAGAGAGATCGATGGGTTCTCGAGCCCGATAAAAAAACGAATCCGGGATGTTTCGCACCAATTCTGTTTCGCACTCAGATGGTTCGCGCCTTGATGATTCGTGCCGATTTCGGTGCGAAACATCTCCCCTCTTTTTTTAATATTTCATTTATTTAGTAATAATTTAAGGTCATGTATTCATGGTATTAAATCTTAGATATAAATACGTGTTACATTCTCAAAATCATGACTTAATAATATGCGGTGACACAGGTAACAGATCGTAAATGTGGTGCCCGTTTGCTCAGCGTGTGTGTTCAACAATTGAATTGTGATTAGGCCCCTAGTTGGAGATCAAAAGGTGAGAATTATTTCATTACAGCAAATATAAAGTCGTACAGCAATTATCTGCGTTTAACTTGAAAACATATAATTTAAGTTGATAGGTTCCCCAAGCCGGCAATAATTACAGAATTACTTAATTAGATGGCGGTATGATAAGTACATGTAACTACTACAAACCTAATTATCAGAGCATACATTTACTGAAGTATGTTCGAGGAGCGAAACATCGCGGGGCGAAACATCTTAGCGCGAAACAGAATTGGCGCGAAACATCGCGGTGCGAACCATGCATGGGCGAAAAAACAACCCCCCAAATACACTACGGGTGTATTCGATTAAGCGACACGGGTTACCAGTCCTAATTTTAAATAAAACAACCTATCTTCGACACGGGTGATAACCCGTGTTACCGGTATATCCTCAGTTTACCTGGAGTAACAGGTAAAAAGAATGGCGGGAAGTGAAATCGCATTGTTAATGCGAAAACTGTTTCGCATAAATATGTCAGTGTTTTATCAAAAATTTACAACGTCAATAAAAAAAGTCTGCAATATAATTTTGACACCCCCTTTTTATTTATATTTTTTAGTTTTAAGGTCAACCTCTTAAAATTACTGTTGCTTTATCACGGACAGTTTTTGATTTTTTTTTTTAAAGTTTATCCAGCTTTTTTTTTAATCTGCCTATAATTTTTGCCCGAACCTCTAGATCTCGTTTTACAAATGAACTTACGACTACAACCAAAAACTTATGTTGATTATAAATTTTTGAAAATTAACTGTTATGGAAATTGTTACCATAAAACATTCTAAATTCTTTTCAAGAAGAACAAAATCGCAAATAATTTCTGGACTTTGTGATATGCAACTAAATACCGGCTTAAGGCCTCAGAATCACAATAATTACCCCCCCCCCCCCCCCCCCCCCAAAAAAAAAAAAAAAATTGTGATATACTCAGTACTGCGCGGGGTATATCGATAAAATCGCATATCCCTTGTAATAAATTTATTTTTATTTATTGTTTATTTTAAATTCTAATTACTTGTTTGTTTGTTTATTTATTTTTGCTTGTCAAAAAATTATGGAGACTTAACATCTGTGAGATTTGATGCCCCCCCCCCCCCCCCCCCCTTTAAAAAAAAATTTTGGGGGGATGTCTGTGCTTACATTATCCCCTATAACTTTTTAAAAATTGATTTAGGTCCTCACTAACAAATTAATTCTATACTAATTCATCCCTACTATAGCTATATATTTTTGTCCCTTCCAAAGCCTATAAGGAATTGGAAGGTTTTTTTTTTTATTATTTCTGTTGACAGGGGAACAGGAATCCATAGCAACTAATGAAATAATCACTGGTTTCATTTCAGACGCATTCCTATGACTTCAAAAAATTTCAGAATCATATTCCTGGCAAAACTATTTTTATGCATAAATAGAATGTCTATTCAAAAGGAGATTTATTCGCATTTTTGAACAAATATTTTTTTTGTAATCAAAAAAAGATGTTTGGACAAAATATTTTTTCTAGAGTTTTGATATATCAAAAGGCACATTAAAATAACAAAACTCCACTGGAATAACTTCTGTTGCAATTTTTTGAAGTTTGGGTGTTTTTAGTTAGATTGACTGGACTAACTGAAATTGCTCTCACATTTGATCCTGTAATTATTTATAACTGAATTATTAATAATAATGATTTAACTTCATAAGGTAATTAACACGACATATCTATGCGGCGATTGTTAAATCTATAAAAATAATTTTAGTGAATCAATATGCATTATTAGACAATTTTGAAATAAAGGGGGCCCGTTTTACAAAAGAACTTACACCTAAGACCAAAGTTAATTTGCGATTTTATTTTCTTGAAAAGATATAGAATGTTTTACAATGAAATCTTAGAAATATGGAGGGGGGGCCCCAGAACCAACTGGTTCTTTGTTTTAAATGTTATAAGTATATAGAAATTACCTTTTGAGCCTTTAATTTCTATCGTAATAATTATTGAACATTTTGAAGCGTATATTTTTTTTAAAAAAAAAAATAGTTGAAATATTGAACATTATTTTTACAGACTCAAAATTAAAATCCACAGCCATGTAAGACCATAAAAAACCATAAGCTCAATTTTCTTTCCAACCGACGTCACATTTTTTTGTAAAAGTTTTGTCTCTCACATCCTATATTTACATATATAAATGAAAAATGTCAGCTATGGTTTTTTGACCAATTATTATACCCCTTGTAAAATGTTAGGGGGGGGGGGGGGGATGAGAGAATACATGCACGTAGCAGCTGGGGGAAAGGCCTCCACATTTTTTTCCCCCAAACATCTCATTATTTTTAAAAAATTTTCATTGAAAGACCACCAATAGTTTCACCCCCCTTTTTGTTACAGTAAAGCCAATCAAGGGTAAGTCGTCTTGTTTGAATAAAATTTGGTACTGAAGGAAGGGGGACCAAACCCCCCTTCCCCCAACTAAATAGGATTTCGTTTTTTTTTTTTCCCTTCCCCCCCCCCTTTCAAACACGATGGCACTCACTATTATATTTAATGCTACTGACATGTATGTAAGTAAAGACATTCTTATTCTACTTTTTTTATTTTAATAAGAGGAGGTATTGACTTGATAAATAATTTAAAAAAATTATCTATAAAATACATGTTATTTTTAAAAAATATATTTTGTTGAACAATCAATTCACCTTTGAGGTCTTGTTTTTAATTATCTGCTATTCTTTATTTGATAATTGGATATTGTTTGTTAATCAGTTGTTTGTCCTGTTCAGACCAGATATACAGGGAATATACTGTTTTCCTCGCCATATTTATACAAACACTAAACGCCCGAGATGTTTTATTTAGATCACTAGAGTTCAGTCAGTGAGCATGCGCATATTTAACACTAGTGCGACACGGGTTGTCTTAATCGAATACACTCTACAAGTACTAGATTTACCGCTTGTCGAGAAATTACGCATGCGCACTGTATACGATATATACTCTTCATAACATACAGGTCTAGTCGAAAGGCCTTTAATTTTTTTATAAAGTCTAGAAAAGTCTTCAAAGGAAAACAATGTCAGAACAATTCTTCAGGTCTCAGAAAGTGAAGGTTACGAGCCAGTAGAAATCCCAAGCGAAGATGACGGAACCCTTTTGCTGTCAACATTATCGGCACAATTTCCAGGAGCATGTGGTCTGAAGTACAAACCCACAGTCTGGTAATTTCAGAGGCGTCAGGCTTAATGAAGGTCTATTGTATCCTCCGGAAGGATCATGGGGAGATGTTGTTTACGTGGTGGTATTCCCTAAAATACCCAGCCCCCACCGGAACAAGAGGATAATCAGATTCACTACATACCTAGTATTTGTGGTGAGTATACAGGTGTCTTAGACAGGTCCTGTACAATCAGTACATAGGTAGAATTGCCTACCTTAGTTTTATTTACCTACCTCAGGTATAAAGCACTTTTAAGTACAGTGAGGTTGCCAATAACAATCGCACCCGTTAACGAATCACTTAAAGATGAAAATTCTGTATTTTTCTTATCAAAGCCCAAAACCCCTTTTTAAACCTACCCTGTCATGCTAAATTATTCTTGCTTTTATCATTTATCATGAAATTATTAAATTCAACTCGTTCAATGTCCTAATTTTTAAATAAACATGAACAAGTTTTTTTGTGATGCAGACCAGAAGCGTACATGCAAGCAGACTACTTTCACTTTTCAGACCCTAATGTGAATCGACATTCTAGGTAAACAAATTTGGTGCAGATGCTTAATAAAATTATGTGTCTAAAAGCACTAAAAGCATCGAAACAATTTCTAAATCAGAAATTAATAGTATTCGCTTTAAAGTTGGGGGTATTTAGGTTTCCAATAACGAATCACTGTTTCAAGAAATTATATATGACATGCAGGGATCCTTCCAAATTATAATTTTTGATGGGTTTTTTGCACACCAGTTACAATAAAAAAAACAACAGAAGATGTCTACCAAAAGCGTACAATAAAAGTGGTTAAAATTAGGGCTGTGTATTAGCCAAAAATTTCAAACGATACGATACAATATTTTTTAAAGCGATATGCGATATATTGGATCTAAAACAAGTCCATCAGAAAAGGCTTCTAAATCATTTTAATGTTAAATTTCATAACAATTAAGTGTTTTATTACCCATTTTAAAGTTCTTTTCTCATTGTCATAACAAATAACACTTCATATTAAACTTTTAATAACAATAAAATCAACATGTTCAAATAAAAATTCTCTTTGTATTTTGTAAAAATTTAAAAAATTGTTTTGTTATTTCCTTACAAATTATATAATTATTGACCAGATTTAATTCAAAAAAGTGAAATATTATCTTTGGTGATTGAAATTCCCATCTTTTTAATAGAATTAGAAGAAAAACTGTCTGTCCGATACGTATTGGAAGTTATTTTTCGATACGATATTTTTTTGAATATCGATACGTTGAATATTGATACAGCCCTAGTTAAAATACACATAAACAAAATCAACAGCCAAAATAGTAAAAGTGCAGAGCATGTGGATTCGAGAATGTCTCCCCGGGGTTATCAGCATGTAAGCTAATGTGAAGACATCGATATAGCAAATAAAAATCGTCATGATTACCAAACAAAATTAAGATTTAGAAATTTTATTTATTTATCCCTTTGCAATTTAAAAATTCCCCACTAAATCATTATTTCCAACAATACCCCCTTTGCAGTTTTCCTTTCCCTAAAAAATTATTTCAAATAATCAATTTTTAGGTCACCTGAGTAAACTCAGGTGACCTATTGCTATCTGTTTTCGTCCGTCGTCGTGCGTCGTCCGTTAACATTTGAACATTTTCAGCTTCTTCTCTGCAACCACTAACCAATTTTAACCAAATTTGGCACAAAGCATCTATGGGTGAAGGGGAACAAAAATTGTGAATTTCATGGTCCCTGCCCCCCTGGGGGCCCGGGGGGGGGGGGGGGGGCAAAAACCACTAAAATTAATGCAATCTTTAAAAATCTTCTTCTTTACTCCTGGACATCAAGCAGTTAAACTGTTTGCATGATTGTAATCAGCATTGAGTCCTCTACCAAAATTGTGAAATTTATGGCCCCAGGGTCAGGGGTTCTAGTGCTAGGGTGGGGCTAAATAAGTATATAGTGAAAGTTCATGAATTCTTTGAAAATCTTCTTCTCTGCTCCTGGGTATTAAATAAACTAACTAAGTGCATAGTTATGATGAGCAAGAGTGCCTCTACCAAAATTGTGAATTTTATGGCCCCAGGGTCAGGGGTTGTGGTGGTAGGGGGGGGCTCTATAGATTATATAGTAAAAATTCATAATTTTGGGACCGGGTTAAATAGGTCCCAACCCCCTTGCTTGTCGTAAAAGGCGACTAAATGGGGGGGTCCTGGGTGACCCTATAAACCGAGGCCCCGTGTCCCGCAGGTGTGGGACGATAAAGATCCCTCCCTGCTAATGGCCCTGAGTGCCGAGCATAGGCCCCAAAAATTTAGCCCTTCACCGGCAATGGTGACGTCTCCATATCAGTGAAATATTCTGGAGAGGGACGTTAAACAGTATACAATCAATCAATCAATCAATCTCTGCTCCTGAGTATTAAATTAAAAAATAAGTGCATAGTTATGATGAGCAAGTTCCCCACCAAAATTGTGAAATTTATGGCCCCGGGGTCAGGGGTTTTGTGCTAGGGTGGGGTAAATTTTATAGTGAAAATGCATTATTTCTTTGAAAATCTTCTTCACTGCTCCTGGGTATTAAATAAAAAACCAAGTGCATAGTTATGATGGCAAAAGTCCTCTACCAAAAAATTTTATGGCCCTGGGTAGGGTTCTAGTGTTAGGGCGGGGGTCTATAGATTATATAGTGAAAATTCATGAATTCTTTGAAAATCTTCTTCCTTCCTGAGTGTTAAATAAACTAACTAAGTGCATAGTTATGATGAGCAAGAGTGCCTCTACCAAAATTTTGAATTTTATGGCCCTAGGGTAGGGGGGTTTGTTGGGGGGGGCTCTATAGATTATATAGTGAAAATTCATGAATTCTTTGAAAATCTTCTTCTCTGCTCCTGAGTGTTAAATAAACTAACTAAGTGCATAGTTATGATGTAAAGTGCCTTACCCAAAAAATTAAAAATTTTCCTCAGGGGGGGCCCCGTGTTAGGATGGGGCTCTATTGATTATATAATGGAAATACATGAATTCTTTGAAAAAATTTCTTTTCTGCTCCTAGGAATTAAATAAACTAAGTACATAGTTATATGAGCAAGAATACCTCTTCCAAAATTTTGATTTTATGGCCCTAGGGTCAGGGGGGTTAGTGATAGGGTGGGACTTATTGATTATATAGTGAAAATACATTAAATCTTTGAAAATTTTCTTTTCTGCTCTTGGGTATTAAGCAATGAAATCCTATGAGTTTTATGAGCAAGGCCCCAATCTTCCAGAATTGTGAATTTCAAGGCCCCAGGGTCTGGGGTACCATAGGGGGGATGACTTTTAAACTGAAACTGGATGAATTGTTTGAGATCTGCTCCTTGGTATTAATCAAATATTTTTCAAAAGCAAGGGTGCCTTTTCAAAAATTGTGCAATGTGTGGATCTAGGCCCAAGGGTCAGGGGTTCATGTGTGATAGGAGCATTACTGATTATTGCTGAATATTACTGATTACTTGAAATTAGGGCTGTCACGGTTCCAAAATTTTTCGGGTCGGGTCGGCTCTGATTTTTTGAGGTTGGTTTGGGTTTTTGGGTGGGTAGGTAATGGAAGAAAAACTCATGATTTGGATTATTTTCAACAATAAAAAGAATATTCTCATTTAATCTTAGAAATTACAACATTATAACTAGTTTAAAGTAGCCTCCTGACTAGACAACATGAACAATTGTACCAAATTATTTAAATCACCTTTCACTCCTGGGCTTCATATTGAAATAATTTATAAGTAACTTTAGGACATCTGGCATATTTACCAGAAAAATTATAGGCCATTCTGTCCTAAACTTCCTAAAAATTATAGGCCAATAGAATAGTTAAACTAACTCAGATTTCTGTCAGACTTTTACAAAATAGTCATTATATTACATAAAATATTCAAACTTGTATATTAATTTGTCATTTAATAAGGTGGAAATATTTTTTGTTTCTTTTATACAAAATTCATATATTGAAACAGAATGGGGAAATTTTTTTTTTTTAATTCCATTCAATGGGTATCTAACTGACATTAGTCCCACCTTTCATTACATGTAAATGTATTATTTCTTGGGATTTCAATTTTTAAAAATAGTAATCCAAAAATTAGACTTGTATCTCTGATGATATTCAATGTATAATTACATTTAAAGATTACCTAGACTATTTTTTTTCCCTTAGAAAACCTTGCAACATTGTCCGTTTCCTGCTATTAGTCCGACCCCATATTCAATCATGGCGGTAAAAGTAACAACATGGCATGGATTCCTTCGATGTTTTAAAAATTCATCATACTTTATGCTCCTTGCAGTTGGGTTTGGAAATAAAATTATAGAGATTTTGTAAGATCTATTTATACCAATATGTCATTGGCTGATTGAATCGGCAGTTGCAGAAAGTAAGAAAAACAATCGGATTGAATGGAGGAAAAATTTTGCGACTGTCCTTTCATCGAAGATAATCGGCCATTGTGTTTTCAATGTCAAACTTACAGGCCAACATGGCAGGTAAACTTTTATTGGCAAATGGCCGACGCCAATCTGAAACCCTGCCTTTTAATGACAATTAACTAACAAAACTCGTTTTTGACGCCATTTTATAGTAAAATCTACTCTATTATACAAATCGGGAAACCGAACCGAATTCCAGAAAAACGGAACCGTACCCGACCCGAATTAATTGTTCCCGGTTCCCGGGGCATTTCGGGTACCCGTGACAGCCCTACTTGAAATGCATTTTTTGTCCCCCCACCCTGCCTATGGGTATTAAGTAAACAAACTAAGCAACTGCTAAGTGTATTGTTATAATGATAAAATGGTACCTCTTTCAAAATTGTGAATGCCATAGCATCTTGCTTAAAACATGAATCAAATAAAATCTCTGGAAAGTTGTTGCATAATGCTCAGGTGACCTATAAGGCCCATGGGCCTCTTGTTCTTTCTTGTCATGATCAAGATCAAGCTCGTATAATATAAAATGCATATTGCTAACAATACTTTTTCAATTCAACATCAAGCTAAATAAATTATAAAAAGAGTTTTAAAATACCCCCCTCCCCCCTCTTTTTTAACATATACTAGTTAGTAAACATTTGATTTAAATTACACATTGAGAAAAAGATCTGCAGCCTTTTACCTATATGGAATATATGCCACTGTCTTCACGTAAAAGGAAGAAAGAGCACTATGAAAGCAGCAGAGGAGAATAGCTGTCTTATTCATTTCTATAGAGACGATGGACAGTTGAAGTAGACCCATAAAAGTGAAAGGACAACCTCCAGTATTTAATAAATAGAATACTGGTATTTAGTCTACTGTGGATGTTGGAATGGAGAAATCCAGCAAATAATCCCAACATCATTATTTGTAAAGTTGTCTCTGCTCATTGGAGGAAATTTAGGTGTTGGGTCTCGACATTTTGAAAATATAATTGTTCCTTTCAGCTTTTGGTATCTCTGAAGCCAGGCTCGTAGGAAGCAATTTCATTGGTGGGGAGGGGGGCAGAGCCATAATTTTTAGTTGAGGAGGCACTATCAATTACCAAAATTCCTTGACAATTAATTAATCAAGCATAAAAAAGGTCATCGGAGGTTTTTTTTTTTTTTTTTTTTTTAGGGGGCACAATCATATATCTAGCGATATATTTTCTATCTGAATAACGGCAAAATTATGGGGAGGGGGCGTGGTAGCTCAATGAGTACAATTCTTGAATCAAAAATTAATTCTTCGGCTGTTTGCAGTTCATCACATATAAGTTTTTACATCCTCTTATATCAACTAGTCATTTGCTTTCCCTATGATTTCATTGTTGTTGTTTTTGCATTAATTGTCGGGTGCAAACAACTAAAAAAATTCCTTGCTTTTTTACCTTTTTTTTTGGGGGGGGGGTTGAAATATTTCAAGGCATAGTAAAACGTTACGTAAGAAGGGTATTTTTAAATTTATACGGTCCTGAACCGAATAATCAGCTTTATGTCACGTGATTCGGTAATGGAGAAAATGATCCGCTAAAGGAGAAAACATCATTCATACAAGTACAGCGATAATTTTTTATTTAATCAGTGGTTATTGGAAAAAAATGTATGATGTTAAAAGTAAAACATAGTACCACCAAACAATGTTGTAAAATGAATTTAACTCAAACTCAGGTACGAAATATCCAAGCAAATTTACTAAGTGATTCGATATCGGCAACCTCACTGTATAAGATGAATTTCTATTGGTAGACTTCGAGTAACGTCCATCACCTTGTGTGCGGCGGTGAGGCATGGATAATTGTGATTTAATTAGCTGCAGATCTGTAGCGTTTCGTTATGGGTTTTATATATTTGTCTTTGACCATAACGCTACAGATCCCGTAATGCAAAATAGGTGCAATTTATGGCGCAATGTTTTTTGCGCACTTTTGGGGAGAATTTCTCCATTTTCTAGCATTGGTCAATCAACTACCTTTCACTCCCCCAAAAGTCGTCTTTCATATTTTCATTGATATAAGCAATTTTTCAAGCACACAAGCGGCAGAGTCACGTGATACCCGACATTCAGTGGTGGAATATTTCAAAAACATAATCATTTAACTCGATTTTCAGCAATCTAACAAAATAATTTTAATCAAGCAAGTTTATCACTTGTAGAGGCGACTATAAAGGGTTGGGAGATGGATAAAATATACAGATTAGTTAAATAATGTGCCTAGAATTAGGGAGTGAAATGT
>NW_026929965.1:0-11065 GCF_032062105.1 Saccostrea cuccullata
GATCAAAGGATTTATGAATAAATTAAAACTATGGAAATGATGTACCAATTTTTTAATTTATACTTGCACTATCTAATGAAATGAATAATATACAAGTGATAGATATACAAGAAAACGCGAAATGATAATAAATGCAGCTGACAATCGTTAATTTTTTTTTATATAGATAAAATAAAATATTTATAAATTCAAGAGACAAAACAGAAGGAGAATGAATGATGGCAAAATATCACATGACGGGAACTGAGTTTCATGAATGAAGATTTTAAAAAATTACTTGTAAGTTGTATATGTTATATCCGTGTATTCTACTTGGCTGTGTGCTTCAAAAGGGGGGGGGGTCGTCTTGAACATAGTAAATAGCCATAACGTTTGAACGGTAAGTACTAGGGCTTTCATATTTCAAATATGTAATCCTTGTGAAAAGAACTTATATTGGATACGACGAACTTTGACCCTTTGACCTAGACCTTGGAGAACACATGTGTACATCTGAATCTTTTTTATGTTTCGTTTCTATGGCAACTGTGAGCGACTCATTACAATTATTTTGAAAGTAGAAATCACTTTGACACATTGCAAGGAATAAACGTTGAAAGTTTCAAAACAATTGCCTGAGTAGTTATTGAGAAAATCGATATTAAAGAATTTTAACTTTCACCTGGTTTCCATGGCAATAATTGATTATTTGAAAATTTTAAATGCGAGGCGCACAAATACAGATACTAATCATTAAAATAAGAAAAGTTTCATGACGAACATTTAAGGGACCAGAGAGAACACTCTCGGACAAAATTCGTCGCTTTTTACAGGTTTCCATGGCAACGGTAGACATATTGGAACTGAACGACCTCACTGCACAAATACAACCAGTGATCGTCCTTTGAGGAAAGTTTCAGGAAGATTGTCCCAGCCACCTCCGAGAAACAGCCTGGATAAAAAAAACATGCGTACAATATCAATATGTCGTCCCCGACTTCGTTCGGGGCGACATAATAATAATAATAAGAAACCGAGTAAAAACAATATGTTCCCAAACTCCGTTTGGGGAACATAATAATAATAAGAAACAGAGTAAAAACAATATGTTCCCCAACTTCGTTTGGGGAACATAATAACGTCAGATTTAAAAAATAAAAGGTTTTATTTATTTTTTATTTTTATTTGGAACAAAACATAGCATTCCTCACAAATATGCATGGAATCATAAATAAGTTTATTTCACAAGTACGATCTTCTAAAGCACCTCGGCGCGCGTCAGATTATGTATTTTCTTGAACCGTTCCTTCCCTGTCCGACTTTTCATGAGCGCCGCCATTTTGAATTTTTTAGTCTCGGAGATATCGTTTTATTTTAAAAGATGTACATTTAAACGTATTTAAACAACAAATTTGTTATCATTTTGTTGTTTTCTTTAATTATCTATCAATTGAAATAAAAATATTCGAATTGTGGCCTTTGATATTGACTCGAACTGAAAAAGCATTTTATTCTGTAAACTACCGAGATCAATCCGAAGTTTAACGAAATTACCATGATTACAGCCTATTTCAACGACTAATAGATAACTTAACAACTTGAATTTTCTAGTTCTAGGTTTTTAAAAGATTCAATGACTAGCTAAATGTAAGTTCTTCATCTTTCTAAAATGCTTGTGCCATAGATTCAATGTTTAGTTCGTGTTTAAAAGTATTGTACAAGATTAAAATTTGGATCCGCCAATGAACTCTCAATCGCATCATCTCGGGTCTTTCTGTCAAATGTCGGAAAGCTAGTCGAAAAGGCCCGAGAAGTTGCGATTGGTGAAGCGGAGTCAGCCGAAGATTGCCGATTGAAACTCTCTTGAATTCTCGCGCATGCGTAGGCTGGCGTATGCCCAGGGCATCCTGTTTAGCCTCGCTTATATATTTACTGCGTGGACCGTGAGGTCCACGCAATCACACCGGCTCAACTTACCTGAAACTTGGCACAGAGTAAGTCTAATTCAAGTCCAAAAATTTATCAAGCTCTCAGGAACATTCATAGTCTGCAATTCCTTTTATGATAATTTTATTAAAATGTAAGTATGTGATTCCATGAGCAATTTATTTATCCTTAATTTCACATTCTCATAAAATGCAATGATTGTCGATTAGCGACGATATTTGTTTTGAAGCAAGGGCTGGTAGAGCAAAAACGCTGATTAAAAATAGTATTTCCGACTTAAAAAATTCAATGTCCACCATGAGTACGCAACACGTGCATCCTATCCAACGAAATTTGGACTTCGAAGTGTGTATTGTTTGACAAATATTCGAAGTAGATAACATTGCCCATACAGTGTACATGTAGTTAAGAAATATACATGTTCAAATGTATGTTGAATGTGCAGATTGAAGTTTTTTCGCATTAAATTGCATTCATTGATAATGTCAATAATATGGATTTTGAATTTTTATCACATGTTCGTAGATTCTTTAATATATCACACTACCAGTGCGTGAAATAATATATATGTGTATACCATATTTGATTTGATGTTCAAAATTCAAAACAATACTTGATAATTTACGAGCGTCATCAATTTAAATACTCCCAATACACAGGCTGCACATCCCAATCCGAGGCCGCGTGTCGGATTCATAAAAGTGTCATGAATATAGCCATTCTTTTCTTCCCTGTGTCGCTAGGAAATCTGAGTGTGGAGACCGATGACTATGGCATGCCAAATTCACAAAAATGAGCTAAACTTAGTTTCACAATTGATAAACTAGTTTTGTCGACTGTAAACTATAGTTTACAACCGTAAACTATAGTAAACGATTCGTTAAGTACAGTTTTCATCTGTAAAACTATATTTAAAGGTTGTTAACTATAGTTTACGAATGCTAATCTTAGTTTATCTGTCTGTAATAAAACGATAACAATAGATTTTGTTGATAAACATAGATTCACGCCTGTAAACAACAATTTACGATCGTTAACTAGCTAGTTAAGAGTTGTAAACCATAGTTTACAAATCGGGAAACTGTATTTATCAGATAATCTATGTTTAGCGATCGCAAATGATTGTTTCTGGTGTAAAGTATAGTTTACGGTTGTGAAACATAGATTATCGCGTTAACTATGATTGATTGATTGATTGTATATTGTTTAACGTCCCTCTCGAGAATTTTTCACTCATATGGAGACATCACTACTTGCCGGTGGAGAGCTGCAAATTTTGTCCTATGCTCGGCACTCAGGGCCATTGAGCAGGGAGGGATCTTTTTCGTACCAGCACCTACTGCCACACGGGACCTCGGTTTATACGGTCTCATCCGAAGGACCAGTCTCCACGTCCCACAGTGGGATTCGAACCCGCGACGTAAGGATTGACTCCTTACTTCGCGACTCTAGAGCAGATGCTCTAACCACAAGGGCCGTTAACTATGATTTACAGATGATTTACAGATGTAAAATATAATAGTTAACAGTCCGTAAACTATAGTTTACAACCGATAAACCTAGTTTATCGACTGTGAAATTATGATTAGCTCATTTTTGTGAATTTGGCGTGTTAAACCTAGTTTCACAATTGATAAACTAGGTTTATCGACTGTAAACTATAGTTTACAAACCGTGAACTATAGTTTACAATTCGTTAATTATAGTTTTCATCTGTAAAACTATATTTAACAGTTGTTAACTATAGTTTACGAATGCTAATCTTAGTTTATCTGTCTGTAATAAAACGTTAACAATAGATTTTGTTGATAAACATAGATTCACGTCTGTAAACTATAATTATACGATCGTTAACTATAGTTAAGAGTTGCAAACCATAGGTTACAAATCGTGAAACTGTATTTATCAGATAATCTATGTTTTGCGATCGCATATGATTGTTTCTGGTGTTAAGTATAGTTTACGGTTGTGAAACATAGATTATCGCGTTAACTATGATTTACAGTTGTAAAATATAGATTAACTTTGTTAACTATAGTTTACAGTCCGTAAACTATAGTTTCAACCGATAAACCTAGTTTATCGACTGTGAAACTATGTTTTGCTCATTTTTGTGAATTTGGCGTGCCATAGATGACACGTCTTCCTACAGTTTTACCTCTACAATTGCTGTATATGCAGCAGTTCTTCCGCGACCCATATCCAAAGACTTCGCTTTCTTTTTCGTTTGATTGTCCATTATGTCAAGAAAGCTAGCGGAAGTGACTTTCTTTACAGCGCATGCGTATTAAACACAGTAAATGATTCCCTTCAGAGGAAGTAACTCTATCATCTTATTGAAATCGATCGTCAATCCTCGGCTGACTCCGCCACGCTCCATTCAAACCTCGGATGTGATACATGTAGGTGGAGTAATACGCATCAAGTCGATACATTTCTCCGCCTGAAACTGCCTCCTTGTCACTCTTTTCATATTTCGCTCTGCCTAAAGTTCTTCGAAAAGGTTTCTTTATTTGTGTAATTCCTCAAATTAATTACAACAATACCGGTATGTTAGTAGTCTTTGAATGCAAGAACACAGAGTTGAGCCTGCAAAAAAGTAACTCTGATTTCAAAAGCGCAATATTTGATATGAAATTCAAATAAGGTCAGATGACTGACTCAGCAAGGTTGTAGAACTCCTTTGACGTCAGAGGTTAGGTCCGAGCAACTCCGAGTGTATTGAAATGGGAAAATTCAATACATTTCACTTAACTAAAGGGTCCTATTCTTGTGAAGCAGCTACATGTAAAACTCACGATCTTCAGTGAAAATGAGCGCTTTTCTCCTTTGTGCAGGTAAAAATATCCATAAAAAGCATTGCAAGTATTGAAAAATGAAAACCATATGAAATATGAAGTGAAAAGTTGATAAAGTGCAATACGTGCACTGTTACACTACACCCCAATTCCATAGAACAAAGCAATTTATCATATTTGACAAAAAGTGAAGGAAAAAATATCTGTAGAGGGGGAATGCCACGATTGCCATGTGTGTGCTGCTATAATCCAATAGTAGTGATTAAGAATCAGAGAAAACAAATATGTGGAAATATTTATTCAATTTTTTTATTTTCTTACACATCATGCATAATTCAGCATCATACATGTACCTGTAATTTAACATTCATATTCATGCACATACATGTAATAAACTTCACGATACACATGTTAACGTAAAACAGTACGTATATATATAGGAAACATACTAAGAAATTTACTGAAATTGTACAAAAATGCGTAGATGATGGTGTTAGTCCCGTATGTTATATAAACAACAGAAATGGAAACAACTGAGTATTAAAAAAGTACACCGTACTGTGCATAATTTAAAAATAAAGTCCAACACACGTCAAATTCTCAGTCACCACTTCCCTTCGTTATCCGAATGTTATAGAAAATGTAGCCTGCAGCCAGATAGCAGGGTTTGACAAATGTCTCTATAATACTGTTGAAACAGGACCGGAGGATTCGTAGGTTCATGCCGTAGGCTTTCAGGCAGGGCATGAGGATCCAGATGTTATGGAAGGCGAAGCAGGCGAAGTAGATCCCCCAACAGAATGACACCGGAAGTGCGCAGATCAGACTGGTGATTCTGTAGCACCAGATCTTGGTGTTTGTGAAAATCTGAAATCAGAAGAAAGGGATTTTATCAAGTTTGTAGTGTTAATGAAAATTCGAAATAATTTTTTTTTGTTATGACATCAAAAGATAGATTCCATGGGCCCGTTTTTTTCTTTTTGAATAATTACAACTGAGACCAAAATATAATTCTGCTAATAACTTTCTTATTTATATAAAACAGAAAATTGTTTTGAACTTTTTAAAACCAGAAGTCTCTGTCGAGACTGAAGCTCTACTGGTTTGTACTTATAGCAAAGGAAGAGAAAAGTACTTAAGCAGTTGGGAATTGGAACTTTACAACAGCAGTAAATAGAATAATGATCCTGGAATAAGTCTCTTTATGTTCTCAGAGTAGTCTATTTGCATGACACATTATATTTTAATCAGATTAAAACTGTATTTGGAGTAGCATTTTGAGAGTATTTTACAGAAATTTCTATTTTTAGTAACCAAGGCAATAATGTTCATCGAAGTCAAAAACCAATATATAGAATTGTGTATCTTAGTGTAGTCTACTTGTGTGCCAAGTTACATTGAAATCAGACCAAAACTGTAGGAGACGTAGCATTTTGAAAGAATTTCACAGAAATTTCTATTTTTAGTAACAACGGCAACACCGATCATCAGAATCTAAAAGCGATAAAGAGAATTATGTATCTTAGTGTAGTCTACTTGTGTACCAAGTTATATTGAAATCAGATCAAAACTGTAGGAGACGTAGCATTTTGAAAGAATTTCACAGAAATTTCTATTTTTAGTAACAACGGCAACACCGTTCATCGAAATCAAAAACCGATACACAGAATTATGTATCTTAGTGTAGTCTGCTTGTGTACCAAGTTATATTGAAATCAGACCAAAACTGTAGGAGGAGTAGCATTTTGAAAGAATTTCACAGAAATTTCTATTTTTAGAAACAACGGCAACACCATTCATCGAAATCAAAAACCGATATCTTAGTGTAGTCTACTTGTGTGCCAAGTTATATTGAAATCAGGCCAAAACTGTAGGAGGTGTAGCATTTTGAAAAATTGTTTACAGACAGAGAGAGGACAGACGGACGGACGCCGGATGCATTACTATCGCATATTAAGCTCTTCTGGTCTCTGACCAGTAGAGCTAAAAAGGTATGTAGAAAGATACTTTACTAGCAAATTTACACAAAATCATTGATATTGCGTAATTTCACAATCAGATGAAAGTTTTGGTCTTAGTCGTAAGTTCTTTTGAAAAACGGGCCCCAGGTCGCATACCCCATCCTCCCACATTCACTATACAAAATGAATGCTAATGGTCATGGTTTCTTCGAGAAGAGAGATAACTCTATCTGGTATTACTAACTTTTCTTTCATCTATTAAATTCTCATATTTATCCTGGCCCATTTTTATCAGATTTTGTCAAGCTGGGCATGCTGAAATTGTTGACATTTAGGTATAGATAAAATTTCGTGTGGATGATAACAAAAGAGAAATTTTATCTGAACCTACTTATATAATAATTAACATACCCCACTCCCTTCCAAATTACAGACGTTTGTCATCGGAATCAGGTATAATTACTTTTGTAATACACCTGAATATGTGCACTAAATTAAACATTTACAAACAAGAAAAAAAAGCTTCTCGTCCTCATTTAAAATCACAATGCATCTGCCATATTTTTGTATTAATTAACACGAGAGGAGTCAGTATAATTTGATTTTACCAAATGTAAAGCGATTTTTTTTTCTTTTCCTTTCTTTCTTGTTTCTTTTTTCAACATCCCCCCCCCCCCAGCTTTCACTGAAATTGGGGGATACGTATTTCGACCTCTTCGTCTGTCTGTCCATGCGTTTGTATTTTCCGTCTTTCTATAACTTTTTTGTTTCCGCGCGATACCTCGAGAAGCTTTTGTAGTTATATTTTACATTACAATTCCCTATGGCTGAAGGAGGACGCCTATTGATTTTGCGTTCAAACGGTCGAATATCAAAGTCTTCAAATTCATACATTCTGTGTGTATTACATTTTGCATTGAACTGTTTCGTGGCTTGAGTTGTCGTTCTTTGACTTCTGATATTTTAAAAGACGGGAAATACTTGTACATCGATCGAGCCGTTGTTAAGGACAGACGAGACGTTCCTCAATAATACATTTTTTTTTTCCAAACTTTTGTCATTGAAGAGTAACTAATTTAACACGTTTACTCACAAAAAATCGAGGTACCTTACCAGGCATTTGTGCGAGATACCAGAGGATGGCATTTCCTACCGAATCCTTTAGGGGAAAAATACTTAGTTTGTTAAAATTACATTTTTAGTGTTACAAATTTTTAAAAACAACTAGAAACCGGTTTAGAAATCAGAAAGTAAAAAAAATTTTGTATATTTTTCATATATTATGAAGATGTATACAAAACAGATATTCCGGGAACGTATCGTCTGACCTTAATGTAAACCCGGGTGTGAATTTGGGTCGATCCCTGCAAGTGTCCTGGATATAAAATTAAACGCAGCCTAAATGCTATTTTCTTTAGATTTCATTTTGCAAGATTAAGCTCTCTAAATAATTTGAAGGTTTTTTGGAAAGTGGTGTTGTTTTTCTTTTCAACCGCGGCTTGTGACTATATGGTATTTACTGCCGTCTGGTGAATTCAAAAGTTTCAACAATAATAGCTCTACAAATTAAAAAACACAGATACATTTCTTCTAGGCACGAAAACGAAGGTGACTTTTTTGGAAATGAAGTGCCCTTTTTCAACTCTTAAAATACGTTTTGAGTAATTCAATCATTGAAAAATTTATTCTTCTGTTTTTTTTTCTTTATCATAGAAATAGCAATACACACGGGAAATCTTAAGAGGATACGGACTATATATAGCGGTATAGCTGCAGATCTGTAGCTCGTTTGACAAAATTGGGATGAACGACCGAAGAGCTCCTTTGGTCATTTGATGAAACCTTAAAATCTGAAACTTAAATACTAGTATTCATTTTAAGACAGTGTAGTACATTGGAATTTCAAGTACAGCGTTTGGCCTAAAAAGGTAAAATGGAAGATACATGTATCTCGAGATTTCTTGTGCAACAGAGCTTGATATTTTGACAGTCCGGGGGCTATGTCATTATTGGTTTAATGTGTAGACATAAAAATGTTTTCGGTATTCATAAAATTTAGATCCCATGAAAATCAAACATAAAAAGATCCATGTCACATACGGGCTTTTAAACTATAATTACGTTCAAGATTTAAGTTGACCCAGTTTTCACATAAATCGGTATAAAAGGACATCATTGGTCGAACTAAGGATGAACATGCGCGTATTGATTGCAGTCGTGCTGCGTCCCAAAAGGTGGCGCTGTCGCTGACCGCCATGGATTTGTTGGGCAGATTGACGTTTTATTAACGAAATGTCCCACGCATCTTCATGTTGAACATAATGAAGGGCTGATGAACATGGCGCGCACTGCAGTTTTCTTCACGTCAATAGATTAAATACATATCGCTTCCCTGAGGACCGAGGAAACTCGAATGTTGTCCTCCAGTCATTTGATACATATACCAACTACTAACTCAATATAACGACTTTCAACACGAGCATTATATTTTCCTTTTAAACCGAGGCCAGCTGATGCTAATGTAAATAATTACCCTAGTCAGTTACACAAATAAATCAATGGTGCTCTGTTACCCCCTCACATACAAATTCTACCAGAGAATATCTGGAGGAAAGACTTTATTAAAAGCTGAGAATAAGATATAGGACAAACAGGTTTATTTAAGGAATATTGGATTTTCCTGACGTGTATATGTCCACTTAACGGCCAGTCAACTGATAAATAATAAAAGACGAGTGGTCCCTGGGCCAAGGTTTAGAATACCAGCGTAATGGCGACCGAACAAACCTTGTAGGAGTTGATCCACACACAGTCAAAGGAGAAGACATCTTCATGAGGCTCGCCTATTATTTCTTGAAACTGGATCTGGAAAGAATGTTCAAATGTAAACAATTTATACAGAAATGAGAGCAGAGAGAGACCCTCCAGTCGCAAATAGATCAGATTATTTGAGATGGCTGGTAGATTAGGTGGTCATTTTGTGAAAGAATTCAAAAAGTGGCATTTCACAGTTATATATTACGTGACTCGCTTTCTTGTGCAGAAGGAAAAAAATGCTCGTGTCAGTGCATTGCAAAACTAAGATTATACATGTAGTAGCTTTGCAAATGGAATACTTCGTAAAATGCATTTAAGCAGAAAGATTAATAAAAGTAAACATTTTGTTGTTTCTGTTCGCTTTAAGTATATTTCAGTTGTTGGAAACAAAACAGCAATCATAAACAACACTATTGAACGATTACACATGTTTCTAATCAATTACTTTTTTTCTTAAACAAGCACATCAAACATGATTCCCTTATGTTTGAATAATTCTTAAGAAACTCATTTCTTAAAATTGCTTGAATAGGAAATTAAAATTAATCAATCTGTACATTTTTGGAATCCAAACGATTTTAAAGCCCTTAGCTAATTAATGTGCAAAAAGTAAAAATAAGCAACCTATAATTTGTGGAACCCTTTTTAAAGTTTAATTATGATGCAGAAAAAAAATGCTTAGTTACCTTGAGGTCTTCGTGTAAGTTGTTCGGATCTCGTTCATGAAGGTCAATTTCCTCTCCCTCCGTAACATCCTTTGTTTTAACATTTTCATTTGTGAT
Organism: Saccostrea cuccullata; assembly: GCF_032062105.1. Lineage (NCBI taxonomy): Eukaryota > Metazoa > Mollusca > Bivalvia > Ostreida > Ostreidae > Saccostrea > Saccostrea cuccullata. Next base: position 10,285 of record NW_026929965.1, read on the forward strand.
GGTCAATTTCACTTCGGACGATTTGGCTTCAGAGTCCGCCATTGCTTAATATTTCCTTCAAAAAAATTAAAAATGATCTTTTTTCAAAAAGTCGCTTTTTGCAAAAATCACAAAAACCAAAATGCCTTTTAAACTTTAAATAACGCGGCCAATAAATTCCTCAGCTTGGCTTAGCAAGTACCTGAATTGACCAAAATCGCAATGTTTACAGTGTGTATTTTTTCTCCATTCACTAAATATTTCCCTGTTAAAACGTCCCCGGATGAGTGATTTTTGAGCGCGGGTATGTTTTTGTTGACTATCGCCACTGTCTGTTCTTTGTACCGAAGGACACGCCCACTTTATCGGTCAGCGTGGCAGTAATTATTCCAATAATGTCCAATCTGGGCTAGCCCGGATCTTTCTATTTGTCGAGGGATTAAGAAACCTTGATAATAATTCTAATGAAGTTAGATATGAAGTGTCTAGCCTAGTATAATTGAGGTTGTAGATAAAGAGGGGGGATGAAAAATCCATTATCACAAGGTGTTCACGGTGTTTTAACGATTCGGATTTCTAAAAAAATCTTTAAAATATCACGGTACATTATATTTGCAAACTTGTCAAATTTAAGAAAAAAAGGTTGCCCAGTGTTCAGGAATAACAGATGAAGGCCAAAAAGTATGTTTAATAAAAGGATGAAATACATAATATATGTACATACATGTATATTAATATATTTGGTGCAAGGTATACATGAAATGTTACGAGATTTTTTTTCTAATCTGTCCTTAAAACTTGA
>NW_026929966.1:0-10833 GCF_032062105.1 Saccostrea cuccullata
GGAACTTGTGAAAGACTGAGACCCTGAACCACTCTTTTTATATGTGTCTGAATTGGTAGAATTACTGCTAGTCTGAGATCTTGAAACAAAATTTTTTTTATGAGACAGAGCATAAGTATCAGATATGACTGCTGCCTCTTCAAGAGTTTTCACATTCTTATCTTCTAAATGTGTTTTCAAATCTTGAGGAACACATTCCTTAAACTCTTCTACCAGGATGACTTGGCGCAAATTAGCAAAAGTTTTATCAAGTTTCTTAGATCTAAACCAGTGATCGAATAAATCTTCTTTCTCTCGTGAAAATTCAACAAATGTTTGATTATCAAACTTTCTATACTTTCTGAACTTTTGTCTATACGCTTCAGGTACTAATTCATATGCTTTTAATATTGCTGCTTTGACCTTCTCATAGTCTGAACTCTCAACTACCCCTAGTGCAGAGTATACCTCAGCCGCTTTTCCAACCAGTACACTTTGTAACATTGTTGACCAAACATTTCGTGGCCATTTAAGATTCTCTGCGACTTTTTCGAATTGGGGAAAATATTTGTCTACAGATTTTTCTTGAAATTTTGGAACTAATCTGATATTTTTTGCTGCATCAAATTCAGTTTTGACAACTGACGGTTCTGGTTGGTTCTGTAATTTTAATTTCTCCAATTCAAAGTTCATTTCACGCTCTCTTTCTCGCTCTTGTCTTTCTAATTTGTCTAATTCAAATTTTCGTTCACTCTCTCGTTCTTCTCTTTCTCTTTCTAATTTTTCTCTTTCAAATCGCATTTTCTCTAACTCTAATTGAAACTGATATTCTGCCATTTTGTAAGAGCCTAACTCTGATTTAACTGTATATTCTGGAAGATCGTATTTTTCAAAGACGTTTTCTTCTACTAGTTTGTTTGCAACCTTCATTCTAATGTCTTGCTTTCTCTGAGAGGATTTAACATCTAACCCAAAATGCAAACCTAATGCGATCAAGTCATCCTTTTTTAACGTATCAAAAACCTGAACACTTGGTGAACTAAGAAAGTCTGTGACCGAAAACACCATGTTGATTTCTGCTGGCTTATAATCAAATTTAACGGTTCAGTAAACAAAATTCTGACAATAAACTGCAAAAGTGCAAGAAATTCTTGATCCCGGACGAGCCCCCAATTCTGTTATGGGTCAGAATTACCCGAAATGCCAGCAAAGATCAATAACACAATTTAAACTTAACAATAATTTATTTACAGTAATATATAATAAATATATCAAACATAAAGTACAAACTTAGCAAGAATCTAAAAATACATACATCAGAGTGTCCGTTGCTGCACACAATGTCCCAGTGAAAATATATCCCAGTTATATCTCAATAGTGCTTATACGACAAAGTATATCTATGCATCGAATTGACAGGGTATTTATACAGTAATATAAATCTAGAATATTCTAGAAATTGTTAAAACATGATATTACTGGAACAATCTGGACATACACAAAATTTAAGAATGTTCTAGATAAAATGACCAAACATGTTGACCACTCTGGAATGTTCAAGAAACTTAATGTTACTAATTATATACATAATGAAACAATACACATCTCACAACAATGACATTTTGAAAGGGCAAGGATTTGCGATGATTACGAATTTATGATGTTGTTAGATCACTGGAACCATATCAAAGGCATTACAATTTTTTCGTGCATTCATGAGTTGTGATACAGTGTCGGTCTTTGTTTGGAAGGGTTAAAAGACAGCATGACAGGCCATGCATATGTATGAGAACGCCACAGAAAAGTCAAATTTTGAAGCACCCCTGGTGACAATTTGAAAGAACCTCTAATCAATGCACCGGAAGAATTTGTTGTCATCATGTACGATTAGCAATGCAAATAACGTAAATAATGCTTGCCTTGATCCCCTCCCTAAAGAGCTGCTCTTGCAGAGAATAATAGCGAGCGCAGCGAGGCGGCGCGAAGCGCCGCTCGCGTAGCGAGCTCAATAGACTAACGTGTACGAACGGAGGAAATTCGGAATGAAATCTGCACATTGTTCCAAGAAATTTTAAGAATGTGTCACAAGGGCAGATGAACAGACCTCTGTAGTCTCGCGAGATCTCACGAGATTGGCAGAATTTTAACGGGTGAAGTTAAAATTTCCGGATTATTTCATGTTGCAATAAATGCAAAATTTAAAGAAAATAAAATAAAATCAGGCAGATATTTTAAGCCACCAAAGCGTGTAATTTTTATGCATTTGTGAAATTTTATAGTTTATGGTCAAGAAAAAAAATAATACAGTAGTATTGAATTTTGTACCAAAAAATAATAAAACACATATAAACATACCCTTACAGAATTCATATATAAAATATATTTTTTATTTAAATAATAGTATATCATACTTAGCAATTTATTAAAAATAAGTTAACTCATAAATAAAAGGTATATTTTTATATCTCTGAGTTTGTTTACATTCAGTCATCAGATAGTCCCAAGGATTACACACGTACACGTGAGTTTGTAAACAAAATTTATTTTGTGTTTATAAGTATGTCCTTTGTCTTTTCTTCTTCATTTTTTTTATTTCATAATTCAGAAGTGACAATTTTTTAATTTGGCTTCCACTTACTGTGATTATGCAGCTCAGGGGCCTATGGATATCGTCTTTAGATCTAAGTGCATTCGGACTAACGTAAGTTGTGTTTCTTCCCTTAACATTTCAACTTATAAGCTCGGCTTTGAAAGCATTTGAGGTATCTATGATAATTAATTTTTAATTAATAAGTATAAATTTACTTTTTTAAATGCTTTTCCTTATCAAATGTAAGAGATACCCTCTGAAAAACCACAAAAACCCATGCATAGAACAGCTGTGCTGTCTTTCTTACACTTTAAAATATATAATATATTGATCATAAAACCTGAAATTAGTAAAATTTGATTACAAAATAGTTGAAAATTATGTACTTTCTTTTTTTATATCTTTGGAGTAATCATTTTCCCAGAAATAAAGGTATAAAATGCAAAACAAACACAAGTATCCATCGTATTGCTTGTCAATTTCAACAACTTCCGTAGAGTTTTGCTGACGTCAATTGCTCTCTTTGACGTCCGCGCTACATTAGGTATAAATAGAGCCGACTCTCAATCTTTGCCTCATATCACAGCTGGCACCATGCGAAAGCAGATATTGATTTGTGGCCACAGCTTTGTTAGAAGACTGAAAGACTGGATGAGGGTCAACGGCAAGGACATGCCACTGAGTAATGCTGATGTGCATCTCCATGGAGTTGGGGGAAGAACTGTTCCGCAGGTCTACCACCTGGATATGGAGTTGGTAAGGAGGAAACGTCCTGATGTTATTTTGCTTCAGCTGGGGGGAAATGACATCAATGACCAGACCCGAGCCACTGATGTCCTGGTGAAGCTGAAGAGGCTGATTACCGTGTTGCGAGAGAAGCATCCTGATTCTACCATCATTGTTGCCTCCATTTTCTCTCGGCAGCGGCCGAGGGGCCTTTCTCAGCGATCTTATGATCGCAAGAAGAAAGGTGTCAACAAGTTCCTTTTTAAAGAATTTGGTGCTTTTGAGCAGGGGAAGAAGGTATTCTTCTTTCCTCACAAATTCTTTAAAAGCAACTTGTTTGACAAGGATGGTGTGCATTTAAATGATCGTGGGAACAGATGCTTCTACCACAGCATTCTCTCAGCCCTTCGGCGAGTCCTGTGATGAGCAGCCTTTCTCCTCTCTCCATGGTTTTGTACACAGATTACCTTTGGCGGTCAGCTGTCCTCTTCCAGTCAACAGTCAAAACGGCCTTTTTCAAGGCCAAAAAATGTTTCGAAAAGATGCCTCTAAAGCAGTGCGATATAGAAACGTTGTGTGTATATTTGTTTACATTTTTTTTGTTATTTCACAAAATTTATTTTGCAATATATATATTTTTTTTAAAACTTGTTTTCGAAAAGATACCTCTAAAACAGTCTGATATACACTCTGATTAAATTCAAACCTTTACTAGCTCCTTTTTTATTTTGTTTGTTGCATAAATGAAAAGGAGCTAGAGAAGGTTTGATTTTAATCAGACTGTCTGATATGAAATGTTGTGTCACTTGTATGTTATATTAGTTTACTTTAAAGTAAAGTAATTATATTGCAAAATAAATTTTGTAAATACCTTAATTGGGCATATTGATAATTAGTATTAATTTTCCCCAAGAGAAAGTTAATTACCCCTGAATATCCCATTTTACCCTGTTGATAACAAAAAAAAAATTCCCTTTACAATGAATTAATGAAAATTGGAAAAAAATTAAGTAAAAATATTTAGAGTATGTGAAAAATGGTTGACTTTGATAATTTATGCACTCTGACTTGTCATAATGCTAAAATTTACCCCTCCCCCTCCCCCCTAGCATGGCTTGCCTGCACTCTCTTTATGGAGTGCCTTATTAAAATATATTCAAACATTTCAATTATAATTGCACAATCATAACCTCAGGTGCCTGTTAAACAAGTACAATGATTTAAAAAAGCTTAGTCCAAACTACATTTGGAATGTAAATATAACTAGATGCTGTCATGAGACAGTAATACCCGCACTATGGTGTTTGCCTCTAAATATACACTCATTCATATTGGACTTTCCAAGGAAGAAGTCAAAATAATTCTATAATTATCACCGTACATGTATTCGTCAAATTGAACATAAAATTTTCAGATGACCATATCAACTCTGAGCCTCACATATGTATTTTAAAATACTTAATTCATAACCAGTCTGAAATAACAGAATTTAATTAATGATTGAAGTAAATTACTTAATTAGATTCAAATAAATAATTTCCCCATAATTTGGAACTTTTTAAATTTACTTTCTCAACGACATAAAATATTATTTTAGTACAAAGCGTTTTTGATGAATTTATCAAAATGTGCAAACTGATTCAAGTATTTGGTCGGGAAAAAAACCCATTGAAAATACAACCCGATTAATTTGTCAATGCCTAACTCCCCCCCCCCCCCACACACACACACACACTCTCTCTCTCTCACTCTCACATTTTTTAAAAAAACATAGTTAAGTTTATTATGATAGTTTGAAATTTGTTCTTGTACTAAACAGTTTTATTTTCTACATTCACATTGGGTTTGCGTCACCCATTATCATATTTATAGATATCACCTCTCGGCACACCTCGGCCAATTCATACTGGCAAAGGAATCAGCAAAGGTTTGTCGAATGAGATTATTTAGCACATGTATGCTGACGATGCAGTGTGGTCAGTTAAAATCATTTGTGTTTTAATTGGATTATATGGATTATATTTCATGAATTCGTTGTCACGACCTATGACATTCGGTAAGTACAAGATTTAGCATAGATTGCATATAAATAAATAAATGCAAATGGTTAGGTTGAAGTTAAAAAAGGGTCAACATGGTCAAAGATCATCGCATGCCACAGTCGACAAATTTCACATTGTCAAGTTATCTCCCGTTGCGGACATTCAGTATATAACAGACGCAGATCCAGAATTTTTTTTTTCAGAAAGGGGGGAGGGGGTGTCACACCTCAGTCAAAAAAATCAGCCCAAGATTTCCTGAGATGGAAATAAAAAATAATAATAAAAACAATGATGGTGGAGTCCCTGTTTTCTAAGGGGGAGGATGTCCAAAGTCATTTTTATTCTCTACAGTACATATATAGTCTTATTTAAATAACTGCTAATTCCAGGGGGGGGGGGGGGGGGGGTCTGATCTCCCTAGCCACTGACTCCCTGTACCTGAAATGACAATTGATCTTATGACTCCATAATAGTAGAAAATTTTTTCAATTGACTATTTATACATATTTTGTTTCCTATGTTTATGTATTTTTGTCTGTCCACGGAAACTTTAACCTTGCCCATATTTTTTAAGTGGATTGGGCTATACACATGGCTTGAATATTTCATAGGTAAATTTCTTTTGGCAAAACCTTTTAATGGGTACCACCAATTTTGACCTCTTGATCTTGGATTTTGACCCAATTTTACAAGAAAAATACCTTGAACTTGGCGTAAGTTTTGAACAGGTGGTGCTAGGACTTTCATGCTCTTACATGTGTAATCATTGTGAACTTTCAACAGGTATAATTATTTTTGACCTAGACCTTAGAGTTGAATCCAATTTAACTTTAACCTTGGCAATAACTTTTGAACAGGTGAGGAAGTTCTAGGGATTTCTCCCTTTTTTCACATGTGTATTCCTTGTGACAAGACTTTCCCTTTGATACCAACAATTTAGACCCTTTGACCTTGACCTTGGAGTTTGACTTACATTTGAGAAACTTCAACCTTTGCCAAAAGCTGCCATAACAGTTGCTGTCACAACAAACAAACAAATTACTAAAAAAAAACACAGAATACATGTACATATTTTATATTCAACAGATATACATCTGGTCATATCTCTAGTTCTCCCTTGAATGAGACATGGTGATATAAATTTTAAAAAATAATTATAAGAGTTGAAAAGGTTGTGCATATTGAAATATACTAAGCTCTGCAGATGAATTAGATATACCAGTTTAGCTTTATTTTGCTACCCAAAGCACCTTGATTAACTATTTATAAGCATACTGTTTTCTGAAATGTACTGATTTCTGTTGTCCATCTGTTTATCTGCAAACTTTTCACATTAACTTCTTAAGAACCACTAGGCTAATTTCAACCAATTTACATTTAAATATGCAGGGTACTTTTTAAGCGCCCGGATCGATAGATCCCGGGCTTATATTGTTTTTGTCCTATCTGTTTGTCTGTTTGTCTGTTTATCTGTTTGTCTGTTTGTCAACTTTAACCTTGGCCATAACTTTTGGACAATAAGGGATAGAGACTTCATATTTGGTAAGCATACTCCACTAATAAAAACCTTTCAAATGACTTCAAGGTCAATGACCTTGTGACCTTGACTAAGACTTATATGCTAAAAATAGCTTTTTCCACTGTTTGTCATAACTTTTGAACCATAGGAGATAGGGACTTCATATTTGGTATGCATACTCCACTAATAGAGTCCTTTCAAATGACATCAAGGTCAATGATCTTGTGACCTTGACTGTGACCTATATGCTAAAAATAGCTTTTTACACTTTTTGCCATAACTTTTGAACCATCAGAGATAAGGACTTCATATCTGGTATGCTTACTCCACCGATTAAGTTCTTTCAAATGACACCATGGTCAATGACTTTGTGACCTTGACTGTGACCTATATTCTAAAAATAGCTTTTTCCACTTTGTCATAACTTTTGAACCATAGGAGATAGGGACTTCATATTTGGTATGCATACTCCACCGATAAAGTCCTTTCAAACGACGGCAAGGTCAATGATCTTGTGACCTTGACTGTGACGGATGTGCTAAAAATAGCTCTTTACACTTTTTGCCACAACTTTTGAACCATGGGAGATAGGGACTTCATATTTAGTACGCATACTCCACTGATTAAGTTCTTTCGAATGACACCATGGTCAATGACCTTGTGACCTTGACTGTGATCAATATGCTAAAAGAAGATTTTTTTAACTTTGTTGCCGCCGGGCGCGTAGTGTTTCACAAACACATCTTGTTCCAACATAAATCTTCTTCTCAAGAACAGCAAAGACATTTATTGTCCCCATTTTTGCTAAAGGTAGGGTACATTAAATCTCATTTGTTTGTCAATCTGCCTATCTGTCACAATAAATTTAACCTTGGTCATCATGGTCGTATATTTTGAATGAGAAGAGATAGGACTTTTATATTAAATATGTGTATTAGTATTAAATGGGACAATTCCATTCTACATACAATATGATTTTCATTACCCATGATCTTGAAGTTTGACCTAATTTCCTTAAAAAAATTAATTGCTTTGAATTGATCATTTTGAAAGATAAATGAAAGGGCATTCATATTACCTGTGATAAGACCTTCCAAAATGTATCATGACTTTTTGACTCTGTGACCTTGACCTTGAAGTTTAACTTAGTTTTCATTAATGTTGTATTTCCTTTTCATTGAGAAGAGATTTGACTTTCACATTTCAAGTGAACATTACCCATAACAAGAGGCTCCCAACATGCTATGATTTTTTACCCCTTGACCTTGATGTTTTAACAAAATTTCAAAAGAGTGAACTCTCCCAAAAGATGATAAGACCACTGTTTAAAACAAAAAAGGAGTTTAGGGAAGACTGGGCTTTTTCCATAAAAAACGTCATTTTTCAACCCTCATTTGACCCCCCGGGCAAAATCAAAATTCCGAAACCTAACTGCACATCTACATGACCCAACCATCCATCTCCCAAAGATGATTAGGATGCTGAATAAAATGTAAGAGGAGTTCAGGGAAGATGGGGCTTTTTCCATAAAAAACATCATTATTCGACCCTTATTTGACCCCCCAGGGCAAAATCAAAATTTCAAAACCTTACTGCACATCTACATGACCCCACCAACCATCTCCCAAAAGCTGGTTAGGCTACTGAGTAAAATGTAGAAGGAGTTCAGGGAAGACGGGGCTTTTTGGACAAAAAACGTCATTTTTCGACCCCCATTTGACCCCCCGGGGCAAAATCGAAATTCCAAAACCTTACTGCACATCTACATGACCCCACCAACCATCTCCCAAAAGCTGGTTAAGCTACTGAGTAAAATGTAAGAGGAGTTCAGGGAAGACGGAGCTTTTTGCTTAAAAAACGTCGTTTTTCCACCCCCATTTGACCCCCTGGGGCAAAATCAAAATTCCGAAAGCTTACTGCACATCTACATGACCCCACCAACCATCTACCAAAAGATGATTAGGCTACTGAGTAAAATGTAAGAGGAGTTCAGGGAAGACGGAGCTTTTTGCTTAAAAAACGTCATTTTTCGACCCCCATTTGACCCCCTGGGGCAAAATCGAAATTCCAAAACCTTACTGCACATCTACATGACCCCACCAACCATCTCCCAAAAGCTGGTTAAGCTACTGAGTAAAATGTAAGAGGAGTTCAGGGAAGACGGAGCTTTTTGCTTAAAAAACGTCGTTTTTCCACCCCCATTTGACCCCCTGGGGCAAAATCAAAATTCCGAAACCTTACTGCACATCTACATGACCCCACCAACCATCTACCAAAAGATGATTAGGCTACTGAGTAAAATGTAAGAGGAGTTCAGGGAAGACGGAGCTTTTTGCTTAAAAAACGTCATTTTCGACCCCCATTTGACCCCCTGGGGCAAAATCAAAATTCCGAAACCTTACTGCACATCTACATGACCCCACCAACCATCTCCCAAAAGCTGGTTAGGCTACTGATTACACTGTAGATAGTGTTCAGGGAAGTCGGGGCTTTTTGGACAAAAAACGTCATTTTTCGACCCCCATTTGACCCCCCCGGGGCAAAATCAAAATTCCGAAACCTTACTGCACATCTACATGACCCCACCAACCATCTCCCAAAAGCTGGTTAAGCTACTGAGTAAAATGTAAGAGGAGTTCAGGGAAGACGGAGCTTTTTGCTTAAAAAACGTCATTTTCGACCCCCATTTGACCCCCTGGGGCAAAATCAAAATTCCGAAAGCTTACTGCACATCTACATGACCCCACAAACCATCTCCCAAAAGATGATTAAGCTACTGTGTAAAATGTAGGAGGAGTTCAGGGAAGAAAAGTGTGACAGACGGACGGACGGACGGACGGACGGACGGACATGAGTAACAACAATATACCCGAACTTTCTTTAGAAAGTGCGGGTATAAAAATATATATGTTTGTATTTTTCATATTTACATTTCAAAGGGTAGTTTGCTTTAATAGAAAAGGTTTGCGAAATACACATACTCCATTCAAAAAACTATAACATGGACAAGGAGACAAAATGTATGTTTTTTTTTTTTTTGTTGACGTCATACTCTCAAAATTTATGCTCACACAGAACAGTAGCTGTTGCATTGACTCTTCCATGAATTGTAAGGTTTTCAAAGGAGAAATCAAGGATTTAAAAATCTAAAACACAGTTGCAGACACATTAATAATTCAAAAAAAAAAAATATCTCAATCACATTGGTGTTTTTTTTTTTTTAATTGTATTCTCATAATTGTAACAGTTTTCTACACATAGTTTATTATTTATATTATAATTATTTTTGGCACACACCTTGCAGTATGGAGACTACCTCTTAAAAATGATTTAAATGTTTAGTCAATCAGAATATGCTCAAATATTGTACTTAGACTAGATCAAGTAAGCTTTTTTCTTTTTCTTATGGGGGTCAATTTTCAGTGTTGTTTTTTTCTTAAGAAAAAAAGTTATTTTTGGAAAACTAATTTTTTTTAAAGAAGAAGTGTTGCATTGTATTTTGTATTTTGATGGAAATATCCAAATTTTAAAGAGGACATGGATTCCTTGTTTTCTCCTTGACACACCAGAAAATTAAATATCTATTTTTCAACATTTTATCTACAAATTTATCTTCTTTCAAATATTTAATTTATCTGATGTATTTCATAAATATAATAGTGTATATCAGGTATCTTCTTTGTATTCCACATACACACACACACCATTTACAGCCGTATATGTTACCATTCTTACTATGTTGACCTGCAAATAGAAAAGCCTTAAAAAAGTAAAATATACTTTAGAATTTATGAGAATTTTTCTTAATATATTTTTAATATGTATCTTGTCATCTAAAAATATTTTTCAAATTCCCCAAGACCCGCATGGCACGGCAGACAGTTTTTTTTTCTCTAAATCAAAGTTTTCCCATTTTTGTATGTAAATTTAATTTAAAGTAACCTAAATTACTAATATGTGTTATGAAATAAATTAAA
>NW_026929967.1:0-10866 GCF_032062105.1 Saccostrea cuccullata
ATATTTCATTTGTATCAACCAGAAAAATTATTTTACACTTAATTAAAAAAAATTGTTACCTACTCCCCAATACTCCCTGTCTGTTTTATGATAGGAAATATAATTTTAGGCATCAAGTAAATTTTAGAACAATGTCTACACATTCATATAACACATATTAAAGAAATGAAGATATTTTGAAATATATTTTGATCAACATCACAAAATTTATGTAATACGCCCAAACTGGCGGATGATGAAATAAGCAATTAAATGTTCTACTTACCTATTTGTAAGCATTATGTGTCCAGTGGTAAGGAGCCTATTAGGATAGCAAAAAAAAAGAATGTACAAATGATTATAATTGATTTATCGAAACAAAATTTTAGTTCCTTCTCCTTCGGGACTTTTTTATTCTCATGTTCATAACTAAATCTAAACATAAAAAAATGCTGGCCTTATAATGAAGAAGGGCCTCTTTCAAAATAGATAATTTCTCAGGGCTGCGGGGTCAGGGGTACCAGGGGGTACTTTGACTAAAAATGAATTAATGCTTTGAAATCTGCCCTTTGATAAGCAATGGTGCCTCTTTCGAAATTTGTGAATTTCATGGCTTTTGGATTAAAACACGAACCAAATATAATCACTGGAAAGTTGATACATGATACTCAGGTGACCTATAAGGCCCAGGCCTCTTGTTATGTTGTTTTATGGACTTAAATACTGTTCATTATCGCCATATCCCTTCAAGGTATCTAATATTTTTTCTTTTTGCAAAAGGCAAAAGACTCTTTAACTGTTTAAACATATACAAAAACCAGATGAGAAAAAAACATTCATGAATAACCCTGGTATTATGATTAACTGGATTTTTTTTTCTTTAAAGCTTTTCTACACGAGGTTGTCTTTTTAAGTTATCATTTAAAGTGTGCAGTTTTGTAACAAGAACAAAAGGTACCAAAGAATCCAGTGTGCACTGTAATTGTTTGTTTATTTTGAATTGTGTGAACTTGTGAAAAACTAATAATTATTTTTTTTTAAAACAATAGATGGCGTAAAGGCTAGCCTCCTCTCTGATATTACTAAGCTTAATAAGCTTATCTGACTTTAACAATTATTCCATGAATATAAAAATTTAAGATCAACATTTAAGTGACGTTTCGGGTTTAAAGGCATATTATTGGTTAAATTTTAATCTTCCGTGATGAAAGCTATATATAAAGCTGTGGATATTTTCAAAAAACACTTTATTCCAGAAACGCTTTTGTTAAAAAAAGATAAGGAAGTTAAACCATGGCAATGATGTGGGCAGCGCTCCTATGTCCGCCATCGTATGTACAAGTTCCCAGTACATTTACTCGAAAGATCGTTGTGCCAGTAATGGAGAGAAAATGTTGCAGATTCGAGATCTTCTGATCAAACAAATTAGGATCCAAGAATCTGTAGATTCCCTCGGGCGGATGGTGAAGAGACTGGAGGAAGATGTTACCAAGACCCATGAAGATGTTCGAATTGTCAGGAAAGGTAAATTTCTCTCTCTCTCTCTCTCTCTGCAGTTTGTCTGGATGTTCATTGATATGATAATTACATAATCATCAATTGATTTCTTTTACATTCGGGTTAAAAACATAAAACGGATTGTCGAGATTACTATTTACATAGACACAACGAGTCTAGCATTTATCTAAAAGATCCCCAAGTGTACTAAGATATGGAGAATCAGAGAGGAGGTTGGTCATATATTTATTCCTTTTTCTTTTTAGAGTTACACATATATAAAGATTGCAAGGACCTCTATATAAATGGTAATACAGTATCTGGTGTGTATGAGATATATCCATTATAGGATTAAACGTTCTTTTAGAAAAATTTATCGATGTGTAAACTCTTGACATTTAACTCACAAACTAAATAAAAGTGCGAAGCACTTTGATGTTAAGTTTGTGAGTAAAATGTCAAGAGTTTACACATCGATAAATTTTTCAAAAAGAACGTTTAATTCTTATAATTCCAATATCGAATTTTTATAAAAATATTTAAATTATTTCTCCTTGAGGCCTCCATACAATCCGTTATTTCTGGACGGCGTAGGAATACATTTTACCGTAGAGGAACGTAATCGAGATGAATTTCGACAGAGTTCAACTTAAATTGTCAAAACAATCTACAAATAAACTTATAACAACTAATCGAATGTTGTTTAGTCAACAAATATCGTAATTATCGAGTTTACTTCAGAATAGTTCGTCTTTGACCATGGCCATGTTGACATAAACAACAACTCTCATAATGAAAGTTGCAGACCGACGACGCCTTCAATTTGCACTTGTTTATTCAAATATTGATGAACAAATCAACAATATGAATTTGATGCTAATAGGGCAAGAGTTTGAGGTACGTTTCTTTTCCCTGTCAAAACGATAACAGTTACAGACTGAGCTTATTTTCTACGTATGAACGTTGAGACAGCGATTTTTAAAATTCACACTCGTGATCGGACAGTGACATAAACATTTTCACGGCGTCCATCATGTTAGGCAGTCTAGTATGTTGCCAGTTTTGTTTAAGCCCTAATTAAATTTAAAGTTTCTTGTATTCATTATTTAGCCAGAACAGACCCAGAAATGTTTATACGATAACCCAGTAGTGTCATCAAGAAAGTAGTTCTGATTGAAAGAATTTATCGATGTGTAAAAATTTTCTGGAACGTGTTTTCGTCCAATCAAAACACAGGAAATCAATAGATAAAATGAAGATTGGAATTATTTGGTAATAACAGCAAGGTCAGCGTCTTCTGTGACATGATGACTGAAGGTGGAGGGTGGACGGTAAGATCTCTCTATCCTTCTCTCAATCCCCCTTTCTCCTTCTGCTATCTTCTCTCAATCTCCCTCTCCCTCCCACTTGCTCTCTCTGCTTTTCTCTCTCTCTATCTAAAGAAAAAGATAAATTAGACTTTACGCTTAATATATAATAATTTTAGTCAATAACATCTTCAGATCTTCTGCTGAAAACGAACTTGAATGGTATTAGCATGAAACTGGTATTTCATTTCACTTCAACTTCACGTAACTAAGTATTTTTATCGTTTACATGTTAAAAGGAAAGAAGAGAAGGACCGTATAGATAAAAGATTTCATTATATATTCTCGAAATATAGCTACGAAAAACAGAATGAAAAAGGGGAATATTAAGATGAAATTAAGAGAATTAAAATTCATAAGAAAAATTATTATGCTTCAAGGTTATTTCGTATCTGTTTTATCAGCTATAAAAGTTACAAATTGGCCTTTATAGTTTCGCCACAGTCTGTATTGAAATTTGAATGTAAATTTTAAACGTTTAAAAAATAATAGGAATTAGAAATGAGCGGCGAAATGATAAAATATGATGATCATTCCATTATTTTGATTTTTGTTTCATTATATATAAAAGGCAATTCAGAAGCGGATAAGCGGTTCTGTTGGTTTCAACAGAAAGTGGGCGGACTATAAAAAAGGTTTTGGGGACCTAAAAGATTCCTACTGGATAGGTGAATATTTCTTTAACCAATTATTTAATAAATAGAATCTTAGATATATGTGTTGGTCTTAGTTTAAACAACCTTTCTTATTCTATGAGTGGTTATAAAGATCTCTTAATTTATAAATTCATGTACATTTGATACAAAATTAAATTGATTACTGACACATCTCTGCATAATATTTAAATGCATTGGTTGCATTTTATTAGGCGACCCAGAAATATTTTTTTTTCTTTATCGTGTTTACGTTTGCCTACTTCAATACAACAAATCGACGCCGTAGTATTAAAAGGTCGTATGTTAACTTTTTTGGAGTTTCAAAATTTGACGTGAATGACAAAAAACTGTTTAGAGCAAAAAATAAAAGGCATATTGTTTGGTTGTTTGATAAATCGTATGAAAGACCCTATTGAATAATAAATGTTATTATTTTGTATAGTTTTTAACAAAGTTTAAAGGAAAATAAAGCAAAAATAATTGAAAATACTTTATAAGATTTATAATTACTTCTGTTAAGGTTAAAATAAAAGTCTTATCTGGTACTTACGACCTTATTTAACTTTACAGGCAAGGTTTCTCCTGCTTTGTACAGGGTTGTATGTACCACTTACGACCTTTTATAATCATTTTTCTATTAATAATATTATGATTATCAGATTATTTTACTCATATCATTTTGATAAAAGAATAACATCTTTTAACGTAGAATATCAATATGGAATAATAGATGTTTGAATAATTTACATACATATTAGTAATATCCAATCATCTGCATATTTTATACAACTATTTTTATCCTAATATGGAAGACTGATTTCTATTTATCCCAAAAATTGGACCTGGAATTCCTTTTTAAACTTATTCCCCATGTTCTCTAAATTTAACCTTAGATAAATGAATGATTATTTTCTCCCAAGCACATGGAGACAGTGGATAACTTGTACCAGCAATAACATACATGTAATACAAAATACACTAAAGCTAGTCGTTGAAATGTTTATTTGAACTAAACTGATAACAACAGCAAAATGAAAAAACAAAAATGATAAAAACCATGTCTACAAAGTGTATTTTTTTTTTACATAATTGAAATTATAATCGCTAGAAATGGTATAATTATCATTCTAAACAAAATTTGACATTTTATATTATGAATCTGTCAATAACATCAAAGAACAGGTTATCTCTTAGATTAACAATCATATGAATTTGTATTGCAACAAAAAAAATTTAAAAATTCAACCCTAACAAACATGCAACTCTTGAATAAAATTGAATGAAGAGGCAGCTCCCTCACAATAATGTAACAATTAATGTATTAACCGGTAACTAAAAATTTTAACAATAATAAGCCAAAATTTTAACAATAATAAACCAAAATCTTACATAGTGTAACAATATCCGCATTTTAATGGAAAAAAGATCTAAATTAAAAAAGCACTTTGAAATCAGTCACTGACAAATTCGCTAGATGCGTCTAGGACAGGGAAATTTTAATTGTCAATGTCAGATTCATCAGAACCGTTCGGTTCTGGCAAGGCATCTGTATCTCCTTCATGCGGTAAAGCCTTGAAGAAATCCTGGTGAGCACGTGGAATCAAGCCTCTCTGACAGAGTGTTTGAAGATCTTTATATTTTGCCTCAGAAATTGGAATTCTGTGGGTGTACAGCGGTTTCAGTGGATACTGATGCAACTGCATACAATCAACCTTACTTTTTCTTTTTCTTCCTTGTAAGGGCATTGCTCGAAACTCATCATCAAACTCATACTTGAAGTAAATTGTGTCTGGGTTTTCTTTCTTGTATTGGAAAACATGAATTTTATTCCAATGCACATTTTCTCCTGTGGAATCCTTTCTACGATTGCAGCTCACCACCTTCTGTGCACACTCTTTGAATTCCAACACCATTTCATTGCCTAGTTCCTTTACCTGGTACTTTGGATCTTTGCGCTTTGCATTTTTGATCGCTGTGATCCAGTCAGATGTGGTGAATATTTCTGATTTCTTCGTTGCACATTCTATTGTGGCATGCACACTGTCCCCCTCCATTTGAGAGTGACCACGCTCAAAATAGTAATGAGTCAAGACATTTATAGGAAGATTAACAACAGTGTACAAACACATGGTGCTGAATTGTAAGTTCCGTTGTTGTCCTGTACAACTGTCGGAAAAGTATACAATTTCTTCCTTTGGCCCCACACTCTTGTTAAATAGAAACAAACATGTGGCAATTTCACAACTTCCTCTTTTGGCATCTGTTTCGTTCCAGATATTACAGACAACAGATTTAGAATTCATATCATAAATTGTAAAATTGTAGGTGGCCAACTTTCTAGAGTAGTAGGCATCAGATACAAAAATTTGCGGTGTAATAAGAACCTTTTGTAGATCAAAATTCAAAACCATAACTTGATCATTAGCTCTTAACTTATCAGCCTGTTTCTGTGCTCTGGCATTTTCTTTTCTCTTTAAGTGTTTCTTGTGCTCTTCAGATGATGCCTCTTTAGAAGGAGAACGCAATTTTGCACACTCTTTGCAGCTACCAAGAGTCTGTTTTAGGGTGTCTCCCTGACAAAAGAGCAGTGTGTCGATTGCATGCCATTTTCCAGATATTGAAGATAGAAAATGATCAAAAATTCTCCATTTGTCAATTTCTTTGGTGTAAATAAGAAGCTCTTCAGGGATTCAATTCATATTTGGTACACGGCTATATATTCCTGATATACAGGTCAACTTCGATTTTGGTTACTTCCACCTACTAGTATTCTTGGCGCAATTATGCCCCCCTTTTAACCAAATTCCTATAGAATTCATGGTTTCCAACTGATAACTTTTGAACACCTACATAGCTCAATTCATGAGGAATGTTGCTTTCGAAAATTCCGCTTCATCATTTTACTAGATACAGTAATACAGTAGGACCTCATTAAAACATTTTTATTGGGAGCCATCTTATTGGCCCATGTTATTAGTAAGGTCGCGTTATATCGAGGTTTTATATACATAAATATGTTTAAATGAATAGAAATGGGAGCCATACAACAACTGCAGTATATTCAAACCCGTGTTACATTGACGTGTGTTATATCAAGGTCATACTGCAACCCTTGCCAGTCAGTATTGCTCAGTGTAGGCATCTTCAGTGATTGCCCGCAATCACAAAATCTCTAGTTTCTTTACCTTATGCATTCATATTTACTAATATATATCTGTTTTCAGCAATGTCGATTTCCAGTATGAACATTAAAAGCCCAGAAGCTAGGCATTTCTGAGTGGCATTGGAGATCGGTGATTCCTGTTTGCATCAAAGAAGGCGAGAGTGAATATGATATAACAGACTGGCTGAGTCTGGGCGGGCACTGTCAAACGAGGAGAAGGCGAGATTGAATATGATATAACAGATTGGCTGGGTCTGGGCGGGCACTGTCAAACGAGCAATGCTGAACCTGTTCCTGATCAAATAAAACAGACTATTACTAGGATCATGAAGCCTCTTGAATCCTTGTACTTTGACAAAACAACAGCATCATGGAACTACAAGACAGATTGTACCGATAAGTGTTAATGGTGATTCTATGTTATACAGTAGCTTTAGCTCTATTTTGTGTGAGAGTTAAGCCCCCTTTTAACTTAGAAATTTGACGAAATATCCTTGTTAGCGCTCGAGCAAATTCATTTATCATCCGATTAGCATAAAATTTATACAGTAGCTTTAGCTCAATATCTCATGATAGTTTGAAGATGAGTTCTGACCAATATTTTTGTGCGAGTTATGCCCCTTTTCCTCTTAGAAAATTGACGAAATATCCTTGTTAGCGCTCTAAATTTGAAAAAAAAAAGTTGAATTCAAAATATGTATAGGAATATTGCCTTTGAAAACTCAAACAATAGCAGAAAAAAATTTGGGGGGGGGGGGGGGCGTCGGGGGATATCGGAATGCTGTTCTCATTTTCTATACACACCAGACTTGGAACTTTACAGCAATATATTTATATTAAAGCAAGTTAAAAGGCTATTTGTATTCTTATTCTGCCTCCATATTCACTTTTAATTGTTGAAATTCAAATATTGTTAACTGAGTTAGTGTCACTGCTAGACTACACTACAGAAATGTGAGGGTACTGCCTAATATACAGCAACCAAATTCAACATATGTTGATTCTTTGTTCTTTCTATTCTTTCCAGGTGTATTATCCATAGACCAACAAACAATTACAGAAGGCTTTGTCTCGGATATGTCCAACTCCCGGGGCAGATCAATGATATTTAGTCTCCTTTCACGACTATTCGGCTCAGACACCTCAGTCAGAGTGGTGAATATTTGTGGTTCCTCAACTGTCAACGAGCCATCAGTTAGGGAATTAGCCTTTGAAGTTATATTTGAGGAAAGTGAGTACTACTCTTCGCCATCGGAATCTCCTTCCAAGTTGCAAAGTGAATCTACGGTGACAAGACGTTCACCTCGCATTTCACAGAAAGCTCCTTTATTAAAGGACATTGATTGTAGTACTAGTGGAGTCTTCAAGTTCATACCAGACATAGTTCTCGAAAGCACATCCAAATAACACTTGCTTGTTGAAATAAAAAAGGGAGGCTATTATGTCCGCAATCGGTATCTCAATTGAGATATATGCTAATGCCAGCAGCAATCAAGCAAGGCTCAGCTGTGGGTGTCTTGATATGCACGAATCAGACACTTCTAGAGAAATGCATCTTAGCTGACAAGGAAGTGAGGTTTGAGAGAAATTACTTCAAGTTGAGCGATCATTCTCTTGTGGCGGACATGGAAATCCTCTTTTCAAATATCTATATCCGACCCATGACAACGAAATAATGGTTCATATTAAAGAAAAAATTGACAACTTTGAAGGTATTGCTCCAAAATGAGCCTAGAACACTGCAATTTAAATATTTTTTAGCCCAAACAGGGCTCATATCAGCAATTTGTTAACACTGCGTCAACATTTTGCACAGCCTCAAGGGGATGTCCTACATAGACAACATATTGGCACACGAAGTTGAAAATGTTCAAATGTTAACACACGACGGACGACGCCCGACGGACGAAAACAGATAGCAATAGGTCACCTGAGTAATTTTAGGCTCATAAGTAATGAAGTGATTTATGATTAAATGTCCAGAGTTACAGGCATTTGGATGCAATGCCCCGACTATTCAAGCTGTGTTGGGGTAATTAAGAGTAGAGCAGTGTCTAGTGTGGTCAAGAATAATGAGTCTTTCATGAGTGGAGTAATGGGAGCCATTGTTCGTAGAATTGGGAGTCGTGTATTGAGTTAAGTTCAAACTAGGTTATGACAGTTTGATAATGGATATATACACAGTGGAATTAAAAAGTTATAATTGCTCTGTCACCTCCGTGACATTATTCATGAATATTTATCAGCCGTTACGTAATTAGTAATGCACATAATTTTGAAATAAAAATTAGATTATAAACTAAATGAAATCGAATTTTACAGGGTGAACTATAATGTCGAATCTGCTTGTTTGTCAGCTGCATTTGGGCCAACCCATCCTTGTAAGTCTTGCTAGCACGTCCAATGAATTCCACGTATTTTCCAGAGCTGTCCTCTCCAAGAACAAACTGACTACACTCAAGTTCGTGATGCTCGTCATGCCCCCTTAAACCAAATAGTTTACAGTTGTAGAAAAACATGGTATGTTGTAGACTTTCGAACTGCCATCCCCAAATACACCTTTCTCCCATATGCTTTCCTCGTCCTGTGGCATAATGGGCTCAGCTTGCTTTATCGCCGTTCAGCTTGCTTTATCGCCGTTCCAATCCCGCGCTGCAGAAGGTCTTTCATTTTGCTGTCAAGAATTTTTCCGGAATTCATTAAACCATGGGTCATTATTGTCCAAAATGTTTTTGTCGAAAAAGTATTTATTTCTGAGGTTGCGCGATATCCCACACCATATAAAGTACAACGATCGGGGAGGGTATTCAATGCCATCTTTCTCCGAGTTTCCACAATAAAGCGCCCCAGGTAGAAATTCAATTGTTCTGCCGTCATTAAATGTAAAAGTGGTATTTCATCAACGGAATTACCATAACGTTTTTCTCGCCATTCCTCAAAAACCTTGAGCGCCCAGGTGGTATTTATCTTGGTGTTAGCATTCTCGTTCGACGCAATCAATTTTGAAATTTCATCATCTGTCACGGGTTTTCCGAACCGTTCACCGTTATCATCACCAGGTTCCGATTTTACTGGTCGAGGCTTTGATTCGGAAATATCAGCTGCAGGGTCCACTGTATCTAGGTTGAAAGACCCAAATGCGGTACGAATTTCACTGTCCATATTTTCGACACCATTTAAAAGCACTTCACATAGACCCTCTGATATGGCATTTTCTTCTTCAACTGCATCAAATACCTGCGAGAGTTCGAGATCTTCGTCGGTAACTCCAAAGTCTAAATCGCCCAGGTTAATAGTCGACAAATGCAAATCATCTAGACCTAGTACGTCCACCCTCCTCAACTTAATCTACGTTAATGACTTAATGCGCAGAATATCACGAAGAGTTAGCGGGAAATGACTACGGAATGTCCCGGAGTCAATAGAACCAATAATATGCCGGTTGCAGCGCGAGAAATGATAACGAAATCTATCGAGTTCGTTGTCAGTTCTTCACATCAACCAAAACCCAGATTCTGCGGTTATTTGCAATAAATTCCCGCGCTGTTTCAAGGAAAATTTTCGCCCTAATATTTCGAGCTTTCTAATTGGTCCATTGATACTAGTCAGTTAAATTACATTTTATCTCGTGAATCATAATAATCAAGGGGGCGGAGACTCGATTGCTTCGCAAACTCGTCACCGCCCTCTTGATTATCCATGATCACACCCTATTACCGGCAACTAGTACGACAGATGCAACTGTGACAACAGACGCGAAAGTTGTAGATCGCATCACAGGTAGGTGATTTTAAACTAAATTTGTGGCAATTTAAAACATCCATTTATTAAGGACAGTGCTTTCCTGATTTGGTCAAACCATAAACTTCTTCTTCTTAGAATATAAAATCATGATTTACTCATTAAAATGGAAAAGAGGAAAGTTAAAAATTTACAGTCGTCTACCGAAAATTGGTCAAACTCAGCTTATTTCATTAAAACTGTTACTTCAATGTCAGATTTTTTTGTATATAAAAAATTAAGGCTCTTTACGATCAAAGTACAAAATGTGAATAGTCTTACTTGTTTAAGAAGCGTGCTGCAAACGTTTGATTTTGGTGGGTAAACATTTTTTGACTATTCACATTTTGTACTTAGATCGTAAAGAGCCTTAATTTTTTATATACAAAAAAAATTCTGACATTGAAGAAACAGTTTTAATGAA